>NW_020291482.1:26251-296980 GCF_003184765.1 Aspergillus aculeatinus CBS 121060
GGGGGGGGGGAGGAAGGAAAGAAAGAGAGGTACGGGATAGTCTACAACAGCAAACAGAAAGGGGGGTGGAAGAGGGGAGGAGCAAAGAAGGGCGGCTCAAGATCGATATATGTACGGAGTATGTGTGTATGTAAGTGTCAAGTGGATGTATGACCGACGTAACTGCTCTGCAAAAGGCCTGTGCGAAGGTGCGGTAAGGAATGGTACCGATGATACGGTCAGGGAGAAGAGAGAGTGCATAACCTGCTGTATTTACTAGTGATGGTGGTGGAGCGAGAAGAGCGGAGAGAGCGTCATCCATCAATCTCAGTTTCCATGGTTGATGCCTGAGTTCATCCAAGGCAGGAAAGACACCTGAACCTGCTGGCCTCCAAGACGCCCGTCGCGACCTCGACCGTGATGCTGCGCGGCCACGACCGCCAAAACACTAGTCCATCACTACGGCAACCTACTCTATCTGTCTGTCGTGTCGCGGTCTCATCACGTGCCGGTGCTATATTATGCTTAGTCATCTTTCAGTGGCTCCATCTTCCTGTGGCGGTGGGAAGAACATCAGGTGACCATGCGGCCAAGCCACACCGTCCAAACCATGTTCGACATTTTTGTTCCGGGTGGACAAGAAAGTGCTGCAATCATCCCCGGGTTCTCACAACAATTGCACTTGAGCGGGGTGTTGTCTCGGTGGTGTCACTCGACGTGGTCTTCATCATCCACTTGCTCTGTGCCGGATTTTTATCGATTTTTTTTGAACGAGAATGCCCAGTCACTAATCCTCTACCTCGATTTTCCGCTATATTCAAGATAGCCATTGCGGCATTAGCCTGAACACCCGATTGCGATCCATTGACCATTTAGTCTGTCCTCAAACTCCACGTCGGAGTCTTCTTCTCATCATGCTGCAACCCCGCATGGCCTTGACGGGCTTGCGCCTGCCCTTCAGATGCCTGTCCTCCGCTATTGCACCCCGAGCATACTCCACCGCCCGCGAAACCGGAACTCCTTCCGCTGGTGAGACTCTCACTTCAGCTTTCGATCCCAACATCACCTTTGCTCCTCCGCCCGTGCGTGAACAGTCCGGTATCCAGGTCCGCAGGTACAAACCCCGCACACCCGGTCTTAGACATTTGCGAAGGCCGATCAACGATCACCTCTGGAAAGGACGTCCCGTGCATAGATTGACTTTCCCCAAACGAGGTCAAGCCAAGGGTGGTCGTAACAACACGGGTCAAGTCACGGTCAGACATCGTGGTGGTGGTCACAAGCGCCGTATTCGTATGGTCGACTTTGCGCGCGCCGCACCAGGCCCGCACGAGGTGGAGCGCATCGAACATGACCCCGGTCGCTCCGCTCACATTGCTCTCGTCCGGAGCAAGTTGACCAGGAAGCTCACTTATATTCTTGCCGCCGATGGGATGAGAGCTGGTGATGTGGTCGAGAGCTACATGGCCGGAATTCCGGAAGAACTCTGGAAGAGCATGGGAGGGGTTGTGGATCCTGGTGTGTTGGCCGCTAGAACCGCGTGGAGAGGAAACTGCCTGCCTCTGCACATGATTCCAATTGGTACATTGATCTTCAATGTCGGTCTCCGTCCCGGCAAGGGCGGCCAGCTGTGCCGTAGCGCTGGTACCTTTGCCACGGTCATCGCCAAGGGTAGTGATGAACAGGCCCGGTACGAGGAGAACCTGAGGAAGGATCAGGAGGGTGAAACTGAGGTCAAGCGCATGACTCAAAACGAAAAGCAAAAGCGGGAGCGCATTGCTTCCCACATCACGATCCGCTTACAAAGTGGTGAAGTCCGACTGATTCACAAGGATTGTTGTGCTACGATCGGTGTTGCCAGCAACCCCAACTACCAGTACAGACAGCTTGGAAAGGCTGGTCGTTCTCGTTGGCTGAACATTCGTCCTACCGTCCGTGGTCTCGCCATGAACGCCGCTGAGCACCCTCACGGTGGTGGACGTGGTAAGTCCAAGGGTAACGTGGATCCCAAGAGTCCTTGGGGTATGCCGGTATGTATTCCTCAATCAATATACCCGGATTGTTTCAACTCGATTAGTTGGCTAACATTCTTTTCGTACAGGCGAAATCCGGTTACAAGACTCGTCCCAAGTGGAAGATCAACAAGGCCGTCGTCGTGCCCAGAGTTCGCAACCAGGGCAAGCGTCGCCGTGGATACAGCTAGACGATCTATCATGTACATTCTGTTTTACCTTTCCCTCGATTTCCCCTCATGCGGCAAGCATTATGTTCGAAGTGTGACTCTACTTCTCGGTGGGAAAGGTGCTGGGGTGGGCACAGTCAGATTGCTCTGATTCACTTGCTCAAGGCCGCTTCTCATTTGCATTCGGTTGTATGTACTTTATTTCGTCTCCGGCATGGCTTTTCCTCGAGGGTTTTAGATATCTACTTTGGTTACACTGCTTTCCGTCCGGGTCATATGGAAATGTCCACCCTCATATTTTCTGGCGTTGTTTTTGTATACTACTACTACTACTACTACTGCTACATGGTTAAGAAATCCAAGATTACCTTTTATTTCAGGCTACGTCCTAATGATTCAGTACCAGGTTGATGTAGGATGAGCATGGCGTTGCCCAATGAGAGAAGGTGGTCCTTGCTCATCTTAATAATGGTCGCCGTTATTGTTCCGCGAGTCGTGAGCGAAGAACAATCGATCCCTGGTGAACGGCTTTCAGTGGGTTGAATCTCGTAAATGTTTCTCTAAAAGAATCATTTTGCATTCAGTTCCAGCAAAGAATTTCTCCAGATCAGCTTAAGGGCCAAAAGTCATCGACTCCCACCCTCACAAACGCCCTGTGGTGGCCAAAAGTTACTAACCAGGAACGACTTCGAATCGACGATGCGCCTAGAAGCCTCCTGCTGACTTAGCGATAGTTTCACACTGACAGCGACATTTGACCTCTATCGTTAACCAAAAGTCAATGCCGTACCAACTTTACTACATTCCCTAAGTCGTTTGTTTGTCTTGCGAACCAAGAGCCAGTCTCCTCCGACCGGTTCCGCTGTGTGTTCCTCTTTCTGCGTCATTCCTTTCCTTGCTTGTTCCTTGCACGCGCCTCCGGCCATGACAGATTCGAATCGCCCCCCACATCATCTCTCCGATCCTCACCCTTCGTCATCCTCGCAGGACCTGCAGATTCCCTCTACGACGCACGAGACCGGACACAGCGATGCAGACAGCCACTATGTACCGCGTCCGAAGCGCATTGCCTGCGTACTTTGTCGGAGGCGAAAGCTGAGATGCGACGGGAAGCGACCCAGCTGCGGCACTTGCTCCCGTCTCGGCCATGAATGCGTTTTCGACGAAGTTCGCAAGAAAAGCGGGCCCAAACGAGGTTATGTGAAACAGTTGGAAGCGCGATTGGGTACGTGAACTCCGGAGGACACAACCCTTCTGGCGCCTGGCTGGCGTACAGTTTCTGAGCTGCCCCTCCCATACTGACATTCCACTTCCCACGTGCAGCGCAAGTCGAGAACCTGTTGAAGAACCAGAAGACAAATCCACCACTAGACCAAGGGAGTGGCTTCCCCGGCGCAGTCACTAACCACTCAACCGACATCTCCGAGATCCTTTCTATCATTAATGAATCGAGCGAGTTTCAGCAACACCATGATCGAATCTCCGACCCGTTCCCCGCTCAGGCGTTCCAGCAAGCTGGCCCGACCAACTCCCCGGACTATGGCATGGAGATGATAAGTCTTGGCCTGGAGGAGCCTCTTCCGAGTCAAGAAATTATTGATGAGCTGTATGTTTGCAGTACATCGCCTTTTGCTTCCGTGTTCACTTTCTCACTATTTCCAACAGAAATGAGATATACTTCGAGAAAATCCATCCTGGGATTCCCATACTACATCGTCCCAGGCTACTGGCGGCCATGAGCCTCGGCCCCAGCATACGACCTCCGTTGTGCTTGCAATATATTATGTGGAGTCACGCGGCATCCATCAGCGACAAATACTCCAGCTTGCATTCGGTATTCTACGAGCGAGCCCGCAAATACGCCGAGGCGGACGAACTGAAAGGGCTGGGGGAACATGCGGTGTCTTTAGGTCACTGTCAGGCTTGGGTGCTCATCTGTACCTACGAGTTCAAGATGATGTTCTTCCCTCGAGCGTGGTTGAGTTCTGGGAAAGCCGCAAGGCTGGCTATCATGATAGGGTTGAATCGGGTCGATGGGGAAGGTATCGATGTGAAGCAAACATTGACTGCTGCAAAAGACTGGAATGAAAAAGAGGAGCGACGGCGGGTGTTCTGGATGGCGTATTGTGCCGACCGGTTTGCGAGCATTGGCACTGGGTGGCCTGTCGTTTTCGACGACAGAGATGTGAGTTGCGACCTAATGTATGTGTGCTGAAAGAGAACTATCAACTGACATGACCCCACAGGTCTTGACTAACTTACCAGCCTCTGAAGAGGCTTTTCTCAAGAACCAGCCCCAAGACACAGTTTCTCTAGAAGCTGCGCACGCGGGAGAGGGCATGCCTACCCTGTCTGCCTTCGGGGGTGTGGCCTTCATGGCCAGCATCTTTGGCAAGAACCTTGCCCACCTTCATCGGCCTAATCCACACGATGACGATCACGACCTCAATGGGGTCTATTGGCAGCGGCACAGGTCCCATGACAACATTTTGCTCCATTTCTCTCTCACCATGCCTTCTCATCTGCGATTATCCGTCGGGACAACCGACCCCAACGTCATCTTCTGTAACATGGCCATCCACACGGCCACCATTTGTCTCCACCAGGCGGCCATCTTCAAAGCGGAAAAGAACAAGATGCCAGGGCCCATTGCCACCGAAAGCAAGAGAAGATGTATCTTGGCTGCGGAGCAGATCTCGAACATCTTGAGGTTGAGCAGCCATGTCGATCCCAGCAAGGTGAGTCCGAGTTCGAATTCAAACTTATTTGGCATTAACGCATCTTCAGATGAATGTCCTCACACCCTTTTGCGTCTACGTTGCGGCACGCGTCTTTGTACAATACTTGAAATTCCGGCCCGACGACTCGGCCGCCCGTTCATCCTTACAATTCGTCTTCTCCGCACTTCACCTACTGAAGACCAAGAACCCGCTTGCGGAATCGTTTATCTTTCAGCTGGATCTCGATACGGCAGGCACGGTGTTGTCCGACTTCAATCAGTCGAAGAAAGCATGCTTCATGAGAGCGGGTCTGCAGCGAGACGCGGTAAGCTCCGTCCCTTTCCTTGAAATCTCACAGGATCATTGAGTGCTAATTGGCCTCCTTTCCCCAGGCTTTCACCGAGAGACGCTACTCCAGCGACTCATCTCTACTGAACGTCAGCCAAACACGAGTCCAGCCCGACCCAGACCCCTTCGACGCATCGCAAGGAAGCTGCGGCTCCAGCTCCCGGTCCTCTTCAGTCGCGCAGCAGATCCGCCTCGAAGTCCGCCAAGCCAACCCCTCGCTGAGTGACGCAGCGGCAGCAGCAGTAGCCCACCGGCACAAAAGACATCGCACCCAACAACAGCCCCCGACGTTCGGAGACGAGATCCACACCCCCGACCGAGACCTGAGCCATCCCGTGGTGGTCGACTACAGCGGCGGCAGCAGCAGTGTAGATCTGCGCACCGACTCGCTCTCCCCGGATGTTCACTCATCCTCCGCCACCTCGTCGTACACGCGACTCAGTCCCCAGCAGCCGCCTGGACTCGCCAACAACAGCTTCATCGCCACCCCAGCCAGCTCCCTCGATTCGGCTGCGGCAGCCTGCAACACCAACTCGACCGCAGCAAACCTCATGTTCGCCAATCCGGCGATCCCACTCGACGCTGGCGCTGGGTATCCCGATGTCTTCGCCGGGGTCCCGCGGTGGGACATGAATGCCCTCGCGTTCTCTGGGCTCGATGGTTCCACCCTGGACAACAGCATGTCCGGCGGTCTGGACGGTCTCAGCGAGGCCCAGTGGGCGCAGCTTCTGACCACGAACTGGGATGCCTACCCGGATCCGAATATTCTGCCTTGAGAGATCCGACCCATTTGCATATGCGAATTTGGAACAGAAAAGAATGATGATCAATCACTATAGAGCCGCTGGGCGGGAAACATCACGAGACTCACGAATTGTACATTCATTGATATGTGGGAGGGTGGGGGGATATCGAGTTGAGTTAGCATTTGGACATACCATACCCCATGAGATCATCCATATCAAGAATCAATATAGCCAATGCGTCCTACATGTTCGTAAAATACCATACTTTATAAATGGTAAGACTTGTGGCATTCACCCCGCACTTAGTAATTATAAGAAAGGGGGGGGAAGAAATGCAAAAGAGAGCATCCAAGAACCATATGCGACCAGAACCAGCAAAACTTGCCTCAACAACGCCATAAAAACGCCTGAAAATGGATGACCACCAGGGTTGCACACCATAACCCTCTACGGTGGAGAGGACATCATACATTGTCTCTCGACAAACACAAAATCATAAGATTCATCTTTTGCCGGGGGAGCAGCAGCAGCAGAAACAACAACACCTTGCAATTACAGATTCCCCCCAGCGGCCCCCACGATCCTCAACCCACCATGGCCACTGCCATCGGCGGTGGTGGAATACGCCAGCCAGTACCGCGAGGGATGCCAGGCGACGGCGGGGATGCCGGAGTTGGCGTTGCCGCCGACGGGGACGGTGTAGACGGACTCGCCGGTCTCGGCGTGGAAGACCTCGAGCCCGTTGCCGCCGCAGCCGACCTCGTCGCAGGCGCCGACGAGGAATCGGCCGTCGAAGCTCCAGCTGACGCCGCGCACGGCGCCGCCGTTGCTGCTGGAGACGGTGCGGCGGCAGATCCAGTCGGTGGTGTCCCACAGCGAGATCAGGGCGTCGCTGCCGCCGACGGCTAGGTAGCGGCCCGTCGGCGCCAGGGCGATGGACAGGCAGGCCGACGTGTGCGCGTGCAGGGTGTGCAGCAGGGAGAAGCTCGGATACGAGAGGATCTTGACGGTCCCCTCGCCCGTCGTCGCGAAGAGGTGTAGGTCCGGGGCGGCGGCCGTGGCGATGTGGTGCGAGAAGGTCGTTGCGTTGGTTTGCACGGGTTGTTGGTGGGGTTCGAGGGCTCGGTAGATGCTTGTGGGAGGGGTGGTTGTGGTTGCTGCGGGGGGTTTGTCGGTCAGGAGGGTGGGCGTCGGCGTCGGCGTGGAGAGGGACTCAATGGAGATGGGGATGAGGGTGTCGTCCTAAGAATCGATGCACTCGTCAGCAAGTCGAGGTGGATGTTGTTGTTGCAGCTGCAGGGCTATACCAACCTTTCTTCCCACGATAAGGGTGCCCCCATCCGCAGACCAGGACAGCGTGAACGCCTCCGTGCCCACGTCCAGCCGGCTCACACATGTCTTGGACCGCACATCCCAGAACCGCACCGTACCGTCCGTCGAGCAACTGGCCAGTTCCGAGTCCCGTGTGGGGTTGAAGACGACCTTCTCGATACCGGCCGTGTGGCCGCGCAGTTCGGTGGAGTATTTGACTTGCGAGCGCTCGGGGTTCCAGATTCGGAGGGTGCGGTCGGCGGACCCGGTTGCAACTAGCTGGCCCGCGGGGTTCCAGGCGATTGTTCGGATACTGTGTTTGTTCAACCGCAGTCGGCTCGTATCAGTAGGGATTCTGGATCCATGATGCTTTTATTGCTTCATGTCGTCGTCGCGGGGGGGAGCGGAGCGGAACACGCACGTATGAGATCCCGGTCCACGCGCAACAGGATCATGGTAATTCTGAGTCTTTAGACTCCCAAAGTTGAAGGCAAATCGGTCTTTGGGGAGTAGGTTCCGGCGAGGAGGAGGGGGCGCCATTGCGCGATTGGACGGTGCTGCGGTGCTGCTGTGGTTGCTGCTGCGGTGCGGGCACTGGCAGATTTGCGATTGCGGCGGGCTGCCAATCCGATGAGAAGCCCCGAGGGGCTGTTTGTGGTTGGTGAGGTTGAAGTGGAATTCACACACGGAATCAGAGGAGCGATCAGGAAAGGGGCTGCGGAATTCAGTTGAACTAGATTAAATGGAATTGAGAGAGTGGGAGGTTTGGCAGAAGAGGATGGAAAGCTGGAAAGTGAGCTTGAAAGTGCCGCGACGCGGAGTTCCAGTTCCTACGCATCTCGGTGATTGGTCGGATCCCGGAGCTGTCTCATTGTATGTATGCGAATGCAGTCTATGTACTTGGGACTGCAGCTTGTGCTCTTCACTATTAATCTAATCGCAGGGAAACCCAGGGATTTTAGCTCATCTCAGGCTACTGACCATCGACAAGCTCCTTTCTGTCAACATAGTTCCTACACAATCCCATTCGTATGTACTCGATAGTCCACAGCGGAATCAGGTCAGGTGACCCGGCAACGCCATTGAATCCCTTCTCCATGAGATATACTTGGATCCCCAACTAATAGTACAAAATAGCCACGGTACAATACTTTCAGGTTGATCTCACTGCTACTGGTACAACTAATTGGTGCTGTATAGCAGTATAGCAGTTTATCTCTGTGATCTTGTGTACCAGCGAAACTGAAGCGTGGTACCAATAAAACTCTCCGGGCTGGATCGCATCCGAACTTTTTTCAGTCGTGCTTAAGGAAGAACGTATTGAGCAATTCCAAGGCCAAACAACAAGAGTCGCTCTCAACTCGTCTCTGTAACTCTCCCCTCGTCATGCTAGAATTCAACGATGATGCGTCCAGGCGCGAAAAGTGCTTCACCAGCCTAGGACAACTGCCGCCATTCATCGATCCTAAACAGCCACCGACAAGAAAAGTCCCGTTCTCGGCCATTCTGGGCCATCCTTTCGTCCATACTGTATGTCGGCCCACAATACAATAGAGCCTTACTAACAATGCCACCAGGTCGAACTCACTTTACCCAAGGAGGCATACACAACCATCCAAGCATCCTTGGACAGTAAACTACAGAAGCTCCGCTATGCGCGGGTGTTCATGTCCCTGTCGTCTCTACTGGAGACGGA
Organism: Aspergillus aculeatinus CBS 121060; assembly: GCF_003184765.1. Lineage (NCBI taxonomy): Eukaryota > Fungi > Ascomycota > Eurotiomycetes > Eurotiales > Aspergillaceae > Aspergillus > Aspergillus aculeatinus. Next base: position 35,234 of record NW_020291482.1, read on the forward strand.
ATTCTTCAGCACCTACATCAAGAAAGGTGCACCTCACTTGCTTCACAGATCACTCAGCGGTGACCTGATGGTGCTGACTTCTTTCTTTCGCAGGAAACATTCTTATGATATCGGAGGGCCGATCAGGCTCAGACAGTGTCTTCACGCTCCGAGATGGTGCCCCCGCCTCCCAGCAGCTCAATCTAGTCCAACGCATGAACAAAGTTCCCTAACCAGATCCCCAGGCATCTTGAAACTCGAGCTCAGCAGGGAGATCTTCGAGCGGACCGGTTTGACAGGAAAGCCCATCCGCAGCGGCGGCAGGAAACACGCAAAAGAGCGATACAGTACGCCCCTCCCCCCCTCTTTCCAATGCCAACCAACTACAGAAGCTAACCCTCGAACCAGTCATCGAACTCAACCTCCGCTTACCATCGATGCTCCACGGCAAAAAGGGCTTCAAGCGGATCGAGTGGGCCTTCCAAAACGTCCTTACCCAGTCCGTAGCCTGGCTCTTCTTCGATCTTTCATCAGAGACAAATGGCATCGCCGACGGTACCCCTTACCCCTAACCCCCATTACCCTTCTCCCAAAACTGAACCCTACCCTCGACGTATACAGCACTCCGCAAAGCTAACATACCAGCACCAGACGACCTATCCCTCAAAGGCAACCACCCGCAAATCCTCCCCTGCTCGCCCGCCATCACCGAACACCCGCAAATCCTCGTCCCGCCTCTCGACACCCTCAAACTTCAGGACTCCTCCACCGCAGCCGCGGCCGCTACCCACCAAGCGGAATTGCAAAACCAATGCACCGAGGTCTCCGAGTGGCTGGCGATGGTCTCCCTCGGCTCGCCGCGCGTCGCCGCCGCCGACGACGTGGACCCGTACCTGAGCCGCTACAGCGTGCCGGACGCGGACGAGGCCCAACCCACCGACCTCGTGTCGCTACGGTGGCGCGGCCTGATCCCTTCCAAATGGATCGTGGGGTTGCTGGTTCATCTACTGTGCGTTTTCTCTGGATCATCCCACTCCTCCACTCGCTGTAAAGAACCGACTACTGATACCATGGTGGTAGGCGGGAGACGGCTGCCGGTGGCTCCGCGGCAGCATCCGCTTGGTTCGCCATCTCAGCGAATGCGCTGGGCCGGGAGGCGGTCGAGGCTCGGGATGGGTATTCGCTTTTGGTGCTTCCGGCGTTGACGATGGCTGCTGCTGCGCCTTCGGGGCCCGAGGATGAGGAGAAGGTTGGCAAGGATGCGATTGCGGCTGCTCGGCGGTTGGGGCGGCACTTTGTCAGTTGGGAGTTTGTGGGAGCGTCGGTTCTACAGTAACGTAGCGGGTTTGGTTTTCTGGATACCTGTTGGAAGAGTGTAGTTGATTATACCCCCCTGTGTTGGAGAATTGTACTGTACACTCAGACAAGAAGGTTTATTCTGCATGTATAGAGATGAATGACACTACGATATCTGACGCATGCCAATGATGAGGAGGTGATAGCACATCATACCCAAAAAGAAATTCAAAGGAAAATAACACCAGTACTTCCCAATACAATTCCTGAACCCCCCATTCCATAAATCATACCCAACACAAACCCCAACGCCCAGATGATATCTCCCGATAAACCAATGCATATTACAAAAACACATTTCAATCACCCGACAAGGTCATTGACCACATCCTGCAGAACCGGTCGATTTCCAAGGACCTTGTTGCCGCTCATCAATTTCGCCCCCTTCTTGGCCGGTTTCCTCAGACCCTGGGGCGTGAGTCGTGCCTGCACGGGACTCAGCGGTTTGCGGACGCCGGACTTCCTGCCACCAGCACCAGCACCAGCAGAAACAGGGGAGTTATTTTTGGTCGGGCTCGGCGTTGTTGCTACTCTTCCATGCACCGACGAAGCCTGCGTTGAGCCCATGAAGTTGTCGGATTCGAAGAGGTGATTTTCGAGGGCATTCTTCGGCAGATCGTAGATCCACCCGCGGTCTTGGACCAGCTTCACGTACTTGCCGAGGAGCTCGTTGCCGTCGCGCAGGGTGCTCTTGCTGCCGACCACGAGCAGCTTGGTGCGTGCGCGGGTCAAGGCGACGTTGACGCGGCGCCAGTCGCGGAGGAGGTCGCCGACGTGGTTGTCGACGTTGCTCCGGACGCAGCTCAGGATCACGATCTCTTTGTCCCGGCCCTGGAACTTGTCGGCGGTGTGCATCTCGAGGTCCGGGAGGTAGCGGCTGAGGTTGAGCTTGAGGAGGGACAGTTGGCTGCGGTAGAATGTGATGACGCCGATGCTCCGTGCAGGGATGCCGCAGGAGATGAACGCCTCCACCAGCTGGGTGCAGAGCTTGGCCTCGGTCGGGTTCACGATGCGGGAGCCGTTGGTCTCGTCCAGCGCAGGCGCGGCAAGTGTGTCTGTGTTGACCAGGCGGGTTTTGGCGGACGGATCGACGAGATCACGCAGCCAGCAGCGGCCTTGGCTTGTACCCAAGCAGATCTGTTTCATATTTGGAGACTGGGGGATCTGGCCATGATGATGCTGCTTGATCCCGTTGATATCGGGGATTTTCAGAGAGCGTACTGCAACCTCCGGGGTACCGCACTTGAGGTGGCCTGAGTATATGAGGTTGTTGGAAAGAAGCATGATGTCTTCGCACATGCGGTATTGATGCTCAAGGTTGACGACCGACTCTGGATGGGCATCGGAAAGTAACTTGAAAAGACTGACGTCAAGACCCCCTTCTTGAGCTTCTTTGTTCTGCACCAACGGCGGTAGCTGATAGTGATCACCGACAAGGATGAAAGTCCTTGCCATTCGGATCGGGCCTAGACACACAGGAAGTGTGATCTGCGATGCTTCATCCACAATACAATAGTCGAAGATTCTCTGGCTGAAGATGCTGTGGCTGACCCCGAGGCAGGTCGTTGCCACCACCTGGGATTCTTCGTACGAAGCCTTGAGCTCTTCAATAGTTTTCTTCGGGATGGCCGCGAGGTCGGCAAATTGCTGCACATCTGGATGCACCTTCGTAGGAGCCCCGACCCGCAGAATGCGGAAGTTATCATCCCGGATCTTCAGCAGAATATTGTCAACAGCAGTATGGGTGTAAGAGGTGAGCAGAACACTTTTCCCTTGCGCGACTAATGCGCGAATTATGTGGGCAATGGTCGTCGTCTTCCCTGTTCCAGGCATCCCAAGTACCAACGCATAGTCTCGGGCACTCATGACTTTGTCGATCGCTTGTTTCTGGTCGATGTTCAAGTTCGCCTTGTCAACACCAGGGAGTATATAGCCAGACTCCATGGGTTTGAAGGAGGGGGCTTCACCCTCAATAATCAGTCTTCGTAACTGCTTGGCTTGGAAAAGGTCCTTTTCCATCATGGAAACAAGGTTTGTGCGGACAATTGCCATGCCGTTACTAAACTCGTCCTTGTCTAGGCGATAAACAGTTTCTTCGTCCAATTCGACTGGCGGGGAAGAGACACCTTTTCCGAGTATCTCCATGATGCCTTTGAATGACTGGTTGTGTTCGGCATCGAAGCCCTTCATCCGCGTCCTGCCGTGGAGCTTTCGATCAACCGTAACAGTGATGCGTTTCGCGCTGACCTGAACGACATAACCATTTGCAAGCGCAAAGTGACCTCTCTCATCGGAAACCACAATGGGCTCGCCTATGCTCAGCTGGGATTCAGTGAAGGAGAAACCCGGAGGTGCTTGCTTCTTGCGGAAAGTGTATCGGAACCGGTTGATCTTGGGTCCATCCTTATCTTCATAGCTATGATCAGGATCGATCACAACATTGCCAAAGCAGCGGCCGAGAGCTTCGCGCTCACTACTCAAGAGCGTCCAGAGCTCGCGTTTGAACCTGATCATGCTTTGTTCCTCCTTTGTCAACAATTCATCCCATTTCTTAAAGAACTCCTGGTGCTGTGGATTCAAGTGTTGGGTAGCTTTAACGAAATCGTCACCAAGACCACTCGTTTCTCCATCACCGTTATCAGCAAGCTTGTGGTAGATGAAGCAAGCTGTCTTCGAGTAGCACTTGTTACAAAATGCGGCCTTCTTGACCATTGGAGGCAGCTGGGTTCTTTGGCGCATGTACCCGACCACACGGTTTCGTTGTTGAATCATTTGAAGAAGCTCATGGCGGATGCCACGAATACGGAAAATCTTCGATGTTTCAAGATAGTACAATAAGCCGAATGTGCAATCGATGTCTAGCAAAAGGATAGTGAGCGGTCAGATTCAAGATCAGGATACATGAAAATCTATAGGTGTTCCAGCCTACCATAGCGATCCGAGAGAAGCAGTGTGTAAAGTGCGGTTTGAGCCCGATGAGCTTGGTTTGTGTCTCTATTGCCCGTCTTCAGTTCGAGAGGTACAAGCAATGTCTTGTCCTGCCCTTGTTCTGAACAGGCAACCTGAACCGTGGCATCGATATTACCTTTGAGTCCGTACATCGGAGACCAAATATGCTCTTCAACTTCGAGAAGCTTATTTATACTCAAGCTAAGCTTGGAGTTATGTCGATCCTCGACGATCGATTCCCCCTATGATCAATTGTCAGTATTGCGCCTCGGTCGGAGGGAGACTGCACTCACGCTTGGCTTCGGCTGGAGAAAGCGTTCTGCCCAATCCTGCACGCCTGGAACTCTGCTCATAACATACTCGACGGCTTCCGCGACAGTCATGCGAATCAGGTATAGATCCTCAATCCGCTTAACGATCACATCCTCCACCAGTAGCCTTAACGAAGCCGTATCCCATCGGTTAACCTTGATAGCTTCTTGGAACAGCTCGTGGAATATGTTGCCAAAGACCTGTGCTTTTCCCACATCGGTTGTGTTTTTAATGCGTTCCTGAAGAGCAGCACGACGCTGGCAAGTGATCGAGTCGGCCACGATAGTCGCCGATACCAGATGATCCGGATGAAGTATCACCATGTTAGCAGTATCGTCAACTACGCATTGACCCCTGGCGTCAAATTCTCCGATCAGGTGAATATAGGATTCCTTCGTACACGGGCTATCGAACCATGACTCCCGAAGAATAAGCACTTTCTTGTCTTCCTTGGCCCGCTCAGCTTGTACAAGGAGCACCTGTTTATAGTGTCAATAATGGGTGGGGGCATTGAGGGCGTGCAGGTGGGCTGACCTGTTCGGGTTGGACACGTCCTCTGGGGTTGGTATACGCTGACTCCGCAATTTCAACAATCAAATAGCGCTTGATAGCTTGTCGACTTCTAAGGTTCTAGAGTAGGCATACTTAGCATATTGATAACGAGCATTGATTCACTAGGAGAGACAAACATGATCCGTTCCATCTACTCCTGATTGCCTCATAGAATGTTCGATAGCATCCATGTCTAAGCTACCATCATCAAACTCATCACCAGAGGAAATGTCAGGGTCCTTTTTCGTCTCATTAAGTGATCCAACTGCGGATGCAAAATAGCGCTGAGGTCCAGTGCCGGACAGTGGCTGTTCCGGCACATTTGGCCCCTTGGGTATGGGCCTTGCAAGTTTCACGCTTGGCGCCTTATCACACTCGGCAAGAAGATCTTCTATATTGTCGGAAAAATCATCAAAGTCATCATCGAATTCGTCGCCGTTAAGTTCGAACTCGTTGTCATTTGTCATGGTCGCATCCACTTTTGAAGTGGCTGTGCTGGTAGCAGCAAAAGTCACCCTCTTCTGGAGGAGGGGAGCCCCTCCATTCGGCGGCATTGATGTCGACGTGGCAGGCTGAATATCCTCTGCAACATCGCGCGACGGGTTGGGATCCACGAAAGGATCCATTGAAGCTTCTGCAAGTTCAAGAAAGTCATCATCGAAGTCATCATCTCCATAGTCCGAAGACAACTCGTCGACAAATTCTGTAGTCTGCGGCGCGGTCTCAGCCCCAACGGGAACAATCGCGTCCTCGGTCTTCTTAGGAGAGCAGCTAGGACTTCTGCCTTCTGTTGGGGACGCCAGATGACTTTTGGATGTGTTACCGCGCTTTGGGACTGGAGAAGAGTCCGGCGCAAATGATCTTTCAGGAACTTTTTGCAGAGTCTTCTCCATCTGCTTGACGAGAGTGCTGAGGTTAGAGGCTTGATTGTTGCCCGAATCGACGACATTGCTCCTTGTCCTAGAGAAGATGCTGCGACCCGTACCGAACCTTTCGTTATCGACTCTTCTCCGCTTCGCCTTGGAAGTAGGCCATTCGGCATTGCAGCTATTCGACCGTCTCAGCCCGGAAGAGCCTCGGCCTGTTCGGGCTGACACAGGTGTCTGTGGGGAAGATGAAAGCAAATGCGCAAATCGTGGTTGAGCAAGTTCGCCAGTACCATTGGCAAGGGACTTGCCCACATAGTTGTTCCATAGTTCGGTGGCAAGGTCATGCTGGGGCGTTCTGATCAAGGATTGGTCGTTTGGCAAGTCAATCGATTCTCTCCGCTTGCTTTTCGAGGTTGCGGCCAAGGGGGAGCTCGTTGGCGACGAGTTGCGGCGACGCTTCTTGCCGTGCAATGCAGGTGTTTGCGACATTGGATCGGCATTGGAGCTCGCAGGGACATGTTGCCAGGTGACGTAGTCTTCAGGCGTAAACTCTTGCCCCGGGGCACTATTGAAAGCATCCTCGGCATTGCTGATTAGATCTGCGAGTGGTATTCGATTTCCTGGTGTTTGGGGACATTCTTTGATAGGCTTAGATTCAGTTACTTCGATCGTAGGTGGGTTGATTTTCGATTCTGGTTGCTGTTTTTCCACCACACCATTCAGCCACGATGTTTGATTCTCCTTGTTGGCATGGTCTGTGGTTGCCGTCTTCTGAGGGGTCTTCTCTGGGTTTTGTGCGTCTTTGCTGTATCGAAAAGCGTTCAATTTCGAGCGAGACTGCGAAGAGATTTTGTACGCTCCTGGGGGTCTGTTCATGGTGTTCATTGCTGGTTGTGATCGTGGAGTCGGAGATTAAGCCGACATCGCGATCACGGAAGTCTGTACAATATCTTTAGCAACGGAGCGGAGCGCTGGATGACGATGGATGGCGCGGAAACAAAGTCGTTGATTGTACCTACATTCAATGGTTAATTGATAGATTCTTGCTGAGTAAAGTGGTAGAAGAGGGCAAGAACTGGAGCAGTCGAAACAGGCTCAACATAACTTGGTAAATGCATGTGTAATGAATGGCAGCTCAAATGCACGCACGATGCGATAAGCCGATCGATCTAATTAGTCCTCAACGCGTCGCGCGTCGAGTGTTCCTGCCTCAGGTGTATCTGTGGGCTATGGAGTTTTTGCCTGTAATCCCAGGCAGAAAGGCGGTCCAGGAAATTTGCCCAGTTGGGACTAGTGGCTATGACCCCAGCAAGTCATCGGCCTTTTGCGGCTTCTGAACATCAACCGCTCGACCGACTCGTCACCCCTCCACCTAGCTCCTCCTATCGCTCCGACGAAAGAATTCGATCTCGAAGTCGCTCAATTGACCCGACTATTACCATCGCTGGTCGACCGGATTGTTGAACTCGGTGCTCCGTGCCATCAGCCCCTGCTTCATCGCCTCAGACAGGGATCCTCACCCGCCACCGCCTGTCCCATCTTGTCCAGCTTGAGGTTTCCCTACACCTCAACAGTTATACGCCACATTCACAATGTCTGCTCGCCCATTGTCGTCTTGCCTTCGCGCCCGGTGCTCTGCCCTCCGGGCTCAGAATGTCCAGGGTTTCTCGACCCGCAGCAACCTCCGTGCCGCCGACCACGGTGACCACTATGATCCCCCGACTGGATACCTCTTTGGCCTGAAGCCTGGCCAGAAATATCAGAAGGAAGGCTGGGAGAACATCTGGTATTACGGATTCATCGGCAGTCTGCTAGTCACCGGCGTCGCATATGTTTTCAAGCCCGACACCTCGTGCGTCCAACCCTCGCCCATTTCCCCAGGCTCCGCCGCTAGCTTCCTTGTCACACGGAGCTATGCTGACAGGGTCACTTTGCTCTTTCCTTGCTGACCGTTACTTTCAGGATACAAACATGGGCTCTCGAGGAGGCTCGCCGGCGGCTGGAGGCCGAGGGCATCTTGGAGGACCCCGACAAGGCCCAGCGCAAGTAAAGCGCACTAGTCCAACTTCTCCCTTGTACTTTGTACATAGATTGGCCGGGCGTGGAAGACGGTTGTTGATTGAATGGTTACACGTGTTATCAGGCACATTCCGGTCCGATCCTAGACAGGGCTTTCCATTTCACTGTTCGCTTTTCTTTCCTTTCTTTCCTGTTACCTGCGTGTGTCTTGTCGTCTTATATCCTTTCATTGGCTCGCTTTATGAACTTAGGAGCGGAAGAGAAAATAAATCAAGACTCTTTGATCACAATCAAGTTATGCAGTCATTATAATACCTTCTACGAGTGGTAAGGAAATCTCTCAGCCGTGGACCATGCTTTCAACGATTGGTAGACAAATAGATGTGAGGCCGTCCCTTCTGTACAAGGTTGCTTTCGAGGGCTATACCTGCGGATATATATCCGTACGTCTGAGTAAGGGCATTTCTCTTCGGACCTTCGCAAGAAGCTCCAAGTCAATGTCAGCAACAGCGATTTGCGGTTCCTCATACTCATCTCCGAGACTCGCTACCACTTCACCCCACGGATTCACAATTAACGAGTGGCCATAGCTGACGCGCTTCTCGTTGTGTGGTCCTGCCTGTGCAGCTGCTACAACATATGACTGAGTTTCGATAGCTCTAGCCCGCAGAAGTGTCTCCCAGTGCGCTCTACCAGTGGGGACCGTAAAGGCGGATGGGTAGGCGATGATCTGGGCATCCTGTCGCCTGAGAGCCAGACTGAGCTCGGGGAAGCGCAACTGTGAAGTTTATCAGTCGAGATGAACTTGATCCGAAGGTAACGGCATATGACTTACGTCAAAGCAGATAGATAAGCCCACGCGCCCAATGGGCGTCTCGAATGGCGGCAAGATCTCCATGCCCTTTTCAACACTCCTGTACGTTGAATGTCAGTGAGATGGGTTCAGCTAGCAGCAACTACAGGATTCACCCACGCGCTCTCTTTCAGCACTGGGCCGCCTTTGATATCGACGTCGAACAGGTGAACCTTCTGGTAGCGCTGTATTATGGAACCCTTATCATCGATCCAGATGAGAGTGTTCTTCGTCCTATCATTGGATGCCGGTTCATGAATTCCGACATTGATATGAAGCTTGGCTAGTTGAGCCTCTTTCTGTAGACCTAGGACGAATTCACTATCTTGCACGGAGCGCGCAAGAGATATCGTCTCGGCAGGCGAGGAACCAATATAATCTGAGGCTTCGGGGAGAAACAACGCCTGGTATGACTTATATTAACAAGAAGTATCGGAATGTATCCTCGTTGGTCTTACTTTTGCTCCAGCTGCAGCTGCTTTGCGAACCAGCGTTTGGCATTGTGCCAGATTGGCTGCCAGACTCGCAGTCGAGCATAGTTGACCAACAGCCTATAGCATCAAGGCACATGTATCAGTGAAGTGATGCGATTGAATACATAAAGAGCCAAACTAAGAGCCTACTGCAAGAACCATATTCAGCCGACTATCAGAGTCTGAAACTTCGTAGACAAGTACAAACAACAATATGCGTCAAGTGGGAGAGTGATGGAATATGTCTTCTTATCACGGCATCGCTTAGTTAGTAGATGCTGCCCGCAATTACGTCGGCAGACTTTCCCGATCCGGGCGCCGACATTGCCATCCCGCTTCAAATCCGCAGAACTGGGCGAATTTCCGCCGACAGCCACCACCAACCAACCAACCATCTAACATTTTTGTCGCTTCGATACACAGCGCTGATCACAAGCGCAGTTGCGACCCAGACAGAATGAAGAGCTTACGAAGAGATCTCTCCTCGAACCCGCAGGCTCAAAATGTCACCAGCAAAATCTTCGTCCGGTCCACGAAAAGTGGGAAGGTGCAAAAGATCGTTCGCGAGCTCTATCTGAGACAGGATATTCCATGCTCGTCGAAGCTTTGCACGGTGTGTCCGTCAGTTGCGCCTGCGGATGCGAATGGAAACAGTGAGCAAGAGACCTGCGGCCCTTGATTGACGGTGGAAACTGGCTAATGCGACGAATTAATCTCTTAGTTACGCCGTTCGTCCTCTCCGAACAACCCGCGGGCACCAAAGCTTTCCCTCGTGGCCATTACCTCGTTCCTGATACAAATGCGCTGCTGAATGGAATGGATCTTTTCGAACACACCGGAGCCTTCTACGATGTCATCATTTTACAGACCGTCCTCGAGGAGCTGCGGAACCAGTCCCTCCCCCTCTACAACCGTTTGCTTGCGCTGATCAAAACCGACGAGAAGCGCTTCTATCTGTTCTTTAACGAGTTCCGCCTGGAGACTCATGTTCGACGTGGCCCCGACGAGTCGATCAACGACCGGAATGACCGAGCCGTTCGAGCCGTGGCGAAGTGGTACATGGGACATTTGCTGTCGACGGCCAAGAAGGCCAAGAAGGAGCGTTCGATCCCGGCGATCGTGGTCATTACCGACGACAAGGAGAACTTGCGGAAGTCGAAGGAAGAGAACATTACCGCGCTGTCACTGACGGATTACGTCTCGGGTCTGGAGGATTCCGACAGGTTACTGGACATGATCAACGAGTCGAGGGAGGCGAGAGAAGCCAAGGGCGCACGCGGCGAGCTCTTCTACCCCGAATACTACACCATGTCGAAACTCCAGACGGGCCTGAGGGCGGGAACATTGCACCAGGGTGTTTTCAACGTTTCGCCGTACAACTACTTGGAGGGCTCAGTTAACGTTCCAGCCTTTGACAAGCCTCTACTGATCCTTGGCCGCGACAACAGCAACCGAGCTATTTCTGGAGATGTCGTTGTGATTGAAGTGCTGCCTAAGGATCAATGGAAGACACCATCGACCAAGCTTGTGGACGAGGAAGCTGTGACCAAGAATGACAACCCAGATGCCGAGGATAACGAGGCGGTTGTCACTGAAAGAGAGCGCAAAGCGTTGCAGGAGGAAGTCAAGAAAGCCCATGGAAAGAACTCAGAGGGTAGACCACAGCCAACGGCCAAGGTTGTTGGAGTGATGAAGCGGAACTGGCGGCAATATGTCGGTCATGTCGATTCAGGATCAGCAGGTTCCCAGACCAGCTCGAGTCGACGACAGCAAAATGTCTTCGTTCTGCCCATGGATAAGCGTGTGCCAAAGATCAGACTGCGCACTAGACAAGCTGCCGATCTCATAGGCCAACGCATCCTGGTCACTATTGACGCTTGGGACCGCGATTCACGATACCCGACTGGACACTTCATCCGGTCATTGGGAGAACTGGAAACCAAGGGAGCCGAGACGGAGGCCTTGTTGCTTGAATATGACGTTCAGTACAAGCCCTTCCCCAAGGCCGTCCTCGACTGCCTCCCTGCGGAGGGTCATGACTGGAGAGTGCCCGCGAGCAAAGACGACATTGGCTGGAAGGGGCGGAGGGATCTTCGAGACCTTCTTATCTGCAGTATCGACCCCCCTGGCTGTCAGGATATCGATGACGCTCTGCACGCACGACCATTGCCGAATGGCAACTTCGAAGTCGGTGTTCACATCGCCGATGTCTCACATTTTGTCAAGCCCAACAACGCGATGGACCTCGAGGCCTCGCAGCGTGGAACCACGGTGTACCTTGTCGACAAACGTATTGACATGTTGCCGCACTTGCTCGGTACCGATCTGTGCTCCCTGAAACCCTACGTGGAGCGGTACGCCTTCTCCGTCCTGTGGGAAATGACCCCCAACGCGGAGGTTGTGTCCGCCGATTTCACCAAGTCGGTGATCCGGTCCCGCGAGGCCTTCAGCTACGAGAAGGCCCAAAAGCGGATCGACGACCCGAAGCAGACCGACGAACTCACCGAGAGCATGCGCACCCTGCTGCGCTTCTCCAAGATCCTCCGCCAGAAGCGCATGGACGCCGGTGCGCTGAACCTCGCCTCGCCCGAAGTCCGGATCGAGGCGGACAATGACGAGGTCGGCGACCCGCTGGCCGACGTTAAGACCAAGGCGATGCTCGAGACAAACAGCCTGGTCGAGGAGTTCATGCTCCACGCCAACATCACCGTCGCCACCAAGATCTACAGCACCTTCTCCCAGACGGCCATGCTCCGCCGGCACGCCACGCCGCCCCCGCAGAACTTCGAGGAGCTCATCAACCAGCTCACCAAGAAGCGCGACCTGCGGCTCGACGTGTCCAGCTCGCGAGCGCTGGCCGACTCGCTCGACCGCTGCGTCGACGCGCAGAACCCCTTCTTCAACACCCTGGTCCGCATCCTGGCCACGCGTTGCATGACCTCGGCCGAGTACTTCGTCGCGGGCGCGCACGCCGAATCCGAGTTCCGGCACTACGGCCTGGCCTCCCCGATCTACACGCACTTCACCTCGCCGATCCGCCGGTACGCCGACCTGCTGGTCCACCGCCAGCTGGCCTCGGCCATCGGCTACGAGGGCGAAGACGGCCGCGCCGTCGTCGAGGGCGTCATGACCCGCAACCGTCTCGAGGACATCTGCCGGAACATCAACTACCGCCACCGCAACGCCCAGTTCGCCGGCCGCGCCAGCATCGAGTACTACGTCGGCCAGGCGCTCAAGGCCCGCGGCGAGAAGATGGCCGCCGACGGGGTGGACGGCGGCATCGAGGAGGAGGGCTACGTCATGCGCGTCTTCGAGAACGGCGTCGTCGTCTTCGTGCCGCGCTTCGGCATCGAGGGCGTCGTCCGCCTCGAGGACTTCGTCCTTCCCAAGGACGCCGCCCTGCGCACCGTCGCCGAGCGCCGCGAGCTCGTCGTCCGCCGCCAGAGCGACTTCGACAGCGAGGAGTACACCCTCCGCGTCTCGGACAAGGGCGACGCCGACCAGGCGCACGGCGTCTCCGTCGAGCTGTTCCAGAAGGTCAATGTCAACGTCAGCTCCGTCAAGGAGGAAGGCGGTCGTGGCGCTGGGAAGCGGAGAGTCCGCATCTTGATCTTGGGCCAAGGCGCTTGAACAAACTAACACACAATACAAGGGGGGGGAAAGTGAAATTATCTATCGATTTATGACTGGCATAATATCAGAGGATTCGGGCGTCTACCGGTGTCTCGCACGTAGGATGACTGTACTAGATTTAGTTGTGTTCAATCTAAAATTTCTATGCGGTGTAACAATATCCGACATCTTACGATCTTGTACATCTTCGACCTTTAACTCTTCCCCCTTCTCGGTACTGATTCTCCACACTATACTCTCTGCAACGACACCATCCCACGCAACAAGCCGACCGGAGACCAAAGGTGCGACTTTGACACTCCTCGAGTTGTTACCTGGTGGTTCATCTCCGTCGCACCGGTTTCGATCTTGGAACCCCCGGGGGTATCCTTGACCCCGGTCTGAGGAGACGAATCAATCGGCGAATTTTCGGCCGCTGCTTGCGCTATTTCCCTAATCTTCCACCCCCGGACTAGCCAAAGACACAAAGCCGCGCCTATGTACATGAAACCAGTGAAGATCTGCACGCGCAGATACGCCGCGTCGCCAGCGTGATTGTTGCGCAACAGCAGGGCAATCGCCTCCGACACGGTGCAAGGGGGCACCAGCACCAGCCAAGTGATGCTCAATCCGCTGGGCAGATCCCGAAGCCCGATGATCTCGCTCGCGACGGGGGCGACGGTCGCCCAGTAGGTACCAGAGACGGTGCCGACCAGCACAGCAAAGAAGCAGACTACGCCCATACTGCGCGCAAACGTCCAGATGACGAGACAGAAAAGACCGCACAGGAATGTGAGGAAGGCGGCGATGTTGATGCGGCCGAGGCGGTCGCTGAACATGCCAACGAAGGGGCGGCCCAGTCCTTGGCCGAGATTGAGAAGGGCGCTTACCACACTACCCTGGTGGGAGGTCAGGCCCACGGAGAGGGCGAAGTTGGCGACGCTGAAGAGCAGAGCAACGTAGCCAAGCATGCTGAAGACACCCCAGCCCAGAAACAGCAGGAATTCCGGTCGCTTGAGGAGCGGCAGCGCAAAAGCCTGGTGCCGGCTGCCCACGGCCTTGTTGCGATCGCGCAGGAGGTTGGCGCACACCAGGTTGACAACGCAGGCAATGATGCCGAGGATCCGAAAGGCCCAGGGCAGGCCTAGGCGAGGGATCATAGTGCCGACGGCGAGCGAGTACATGAGACCACCGAGGCCAGACCCGGCGGCGTTGATCCCCATGGCCAGGCTACGGCGCCGTGAGAACCATTGCGGGATGATACCGACGGTGCCGACGAAGAGAAAGCCCATGCCCCAGCCAAAACAGACACCTTGACTGAGAAAAATGTGCCATCGTTGGGTTGCAAATGAGGACCCGATGAGCGAGAGCGTCTCAAAGAACACACCCAGGTTGAGGGTCAAGCGCGTGCCGAAGACATGAATAAGGTACGTGGCCACGGGGGCCACGAGAAGCGCGCACGATATACTCAAGCCACCAGTAAAGGCATAGGAGAGAGCGGAGGTATTAGGGAACACATCATGGGAGAGGTAGTAGGAGAGAAACACGCCGTAACTCTATATTGGTTGGTCAGCCGTCGGATTTTCCCATATAAATGACGACTACTGACGCTGTTGATGCCCCAGGTGTGGGCATTGATCCAGAACACACAGGCAACACAGACCCAGCCATATCCTCCATCCGGAGGAACGTCTTGCTCATACTTGGACTCTGCGTCCAGCGGGGCAGACAGTTGTGGATTATCCAGATCAGACGATGGTTCTAGATTCGGATCGCTATCCTGTCGTTGTGAACGAATGGTGTCGATTGGAGCATTATCTGCCATGATTAATCCCACCCAGCCTGCAAGGATAGAGTTCCGAGAAAACGAGTCTTAGGTTGGACCTCGTTGGTTGATTTCTATCAAGTTCACGATGCAGAGCGCAGTGCGGATTTATCCCAGATGCGTGTCAATCCCAGCCATGGGCCATGAAGAAGTGGACCAGACGGCCAGGAAGAGGAGAACAAGTGCATCTCGAAGGACGAAGGGGAGGAGTCAAGCAGAGATAGAGGCTAAAGCGAACGATGTGTCATTGATCCATCCTTCTACTAACGAGATTTGGGCCCGATTCTAGCCAGTCAAGAACGATTAACGGGCATCAGTCGGCGAGTTGTCCGACTCGAAAAGAGCCCATCATTGGGCCAAAAGTAAATCCCAGACATGAAGAGGAGCAGCTGGGCTCTATGAAAGGGGACCTGATATGCCGATTGACCCGGTGCGGAGTCCGGGGAGGAGACGAGTAGCGTCGGTTGGTTGCGCCAGTCAGAGAGAGTTTGGGGGTGATGACTGATGAGTGATGACAGCAGCTCCAGATCAATTCCAGGCTCCACCTCGACGATGTGAATCCGGGGTTCACTTCTAGAGTTGCAACTTGCGCAATTCCAGGCTGTCAATGATGCAGACATGTTCTGGAGACAGGAAAGAATGGGCCGAGAGCCACGTGCGGCTGTACGCTGTCATGAAGCATGGCTGCTGCTAAGTATCTCTCACACGGAAGATTGCGGAAGGTTTGTATCTTTTCAAGGTTGTCTCCGTACTCCGTATCATGCTGGGCAATTTACCTACTTGGCTCTGGCTGGCAACTCAAGGGTCTTACTAGAATGGGAATCGTCTCAGCATCCGATCACGGGACACAGCTGAAGGAAATGGGGCTAACCTGACCAGGCTTAGTTATCTCTACCCCGCGGTGGCCTCAGGAAAATGGCAGATATTTGGCTAGTTTGTCCTGTTTGTCCTGTTTGTCCTGTGCCCGATGTGTGCCTTGGTGCCTTGGTGCCTAAGTCGTGTACCTGGTTGTCATGGGTGATGGAATCAGCAATCATCATCAATCATCATCATCATCATTGATGGCCAGAGCTCAGCTCTGCTGCGGCTGAGCTGAAGATGTGGTGCCTGAGGAAAAGTCCCGATCAAACTTGTTATCGTGCCAGTCTAATCTCCGACACTGTATTTTCAGCTTCTCCCCCTCATTCAATGATTTCTACTCACGAGGGAGTACTGATCTAGTTCCCCGATCGGCAATGTGCACACACTAGACTCCATTGCAGCAATCCTCGTTCCTCTGACACCGCAGATGAAACAAGCAACAAATCGACTTAGACTGATCCGATCTGTCTAGTTCATTCCAGCTTGTCTCTGATCCACTCGCCCCAGCCACCTTTCCACCTCTCATTGGCCCTGTTCAGCTATAATAGTCACTGACTTCATAGCCCTCCCTGCCTTGAGCAGCAGCCAACTCATCACTCGAACCCCTCCCCTTCTCTCGTCCAAATATTTTCCTGCGGTTCATGCCTCTTCACCATACATCTCCATGGCCAGTATGATGCATAGGCCTCAAACTCAGAAGCCCAAGGAGGGCCAACGCAAGTTCTCCCCTCCTGGCCCGACTTATATGTCCGACGACCAGATCGGTATGTTTACAGTGCCGCGCCAAAGCATTCTCTTCCCCATCCAGCCTTTATCGATCTCATTCGGGCTGTCACCGCTTCGGATCGAGGTCTCCATGCTGATCTTCGACCTACAGCGACCTATTTGAAAGATCTGCGGACTAATCGTCCTACACGTCCTGGCGGATCCAGGCCGCTTCCCGTAAGACCTGCTGCGGCGCCTACTCATCCTCATGATGATTTACCTCCGCGAGCGGCATCGGCGATGTCGTCTTATGGCCCACCGAGGATGCAGTCTAGCCCTCCCTCCCCAGAGGCCAGATTCCCTCGGGCCACCAGTTCGCTCTCTAACCATAGACCAGCCTCCGCTTTGGGAGGTCCCACCGGACGTCCTTTGGTCCAGGAGCCGAGAACTATCCCACTTAGGCAAACTGTATCACCCGCGCAGGTTTTCTCGCGAGTGGAACAAATTCCCCCACGGCCTACATATCGTGAAAATCCCCAGCGACGCATAGAGAAAGAAGAGGCAAGATCCTTGCGTGATGCATTGCAGGAAATGGACCTCCATGACGAACATGATCTCCACGCTGCTGCCCAAGATGAGGCCACGGAACTGGTATGGATGCATCAAAATCCAGGTATACCGTATAAGAACCCCTATGCACCTTACCAGAATCCCGATCTGCAAGATCTCCAACAAAGCCCTCCAAGAAGTAGCTTCGCGTCTCAAAATGGCGGTCCTAGCTCCCCCACAGTACGCAGGGACAGTCGTCGGCTTATGTTCCAGGGATCGACTGTTAGCCATAGTGGGACGAACGGCTTTCGGGGAAGTGAAAGAAAGTCCTCAGTCGATGGAGCTTCACACACCATCTTGGAAGAAGGGTCAAGCCCGACGAAAAGTCCGACCAAGGGAGGGAGCCTGCGAAGAAGCATGAAGGTCAATTTCGCACTCCCTCAAGAGGGTGAATCAACGGTGACCCCGGGCGATAATCATGGATTAGGCTCGGCTAGTGTCAGGAACGAAACATCCAGAGGCATCTTCAGAAACCCGGACGACCAAATCTACGAAGAGCCCCATCTTTCTCCTCGGAAGGATGAGGGTAGTCGTTCAATCTTCTCTAGATCTGATTCATCTGCTTTGAGGAGCAAGCCCCGGAATGCCCTTCCTCGCGGGTCCCGACCTCTGCCTGGTCGCTTTGGTAGTCTCTCATTCGTTGATAAGCTTTCTCGCTTCGAGATCCATAAGAATCCTCCGAGTCAAACGAGAAATCCTGAGTATACGACGAACGAGCCTCGGTCCCAAGAAGCGCCGCCTGAACCTGAGGCACCTCAGCAGCAGATTCCAACGAAAGATGGCCTTGAGATCCGCAGTGACGAGCTTCGAGCTGCAACGAGCAAGAAGCTCAGGGATCGCAGCACCAGGCTTCCCATGCCCACTGCGGTGAGCGACCGAGCCGGTCGGCCTATAGTGAGTTTTGATCCCAGATGGAAACCTACCGAGGCACAAAGCCCTCCCAAGCGCGACAAGGGCTGGGATGCAACACCACAACCGCTGCCTCCAGCGCCCACGATCGAAGTGTCCGAAGCACCATCCGTCCCGGTAATAAACCTACCGGACGATAAGGAGCCTAGAATTTCTGAGATCTCTGGCTCTCGCGGGGGCTCCGGAATGGCTGTGAAGCCATCACCAACTCCGCCAAAAAGTAATGCAGGCCTGAGCCGGGCTCCTCCAAAGACTGCGACGACCTCAGCGAGTCGTTGGCTATCGACTTATACACGCTCCGGGGTACCTACTGCCAAGTGCGAGAGCTGTACACTTCCGATTGCGGGGAAAATTGTGACTGCCGCGGGCACTCGATTCCATCCCGAGTGTTTTGTGTGTCATCATTGTCAGACACCTCTGGAGTGCGTGGCGTTCTACCAAGAGCCCGATGCGAAGAGAGCCGAACGACTAGCCGAGTCAGCGGCCGATGATGAAGAAGCTCGAGCGTTGAGATTCTACTGTCACCTCGACTTCCACGAGTTGTTCAGCCCCAGGTGTAAGAGTTGTAAGACACCGATAGAAGGGGAAGTGGTCGTGGCGTGCGGGGCCGAGTGGCATGTCGGCCATTTCTTCTGTGCTGAATGTGGTGATGTACGAGAACCCCCCAAACGTTCCTAAATCCTGCGCACTGCTAACCTTTACTTTTTTTTTCCCTGCTTCCAGCCCTTTAGCTCAGAGAAACCATTCGTGGAAAAGGATGGATTTGCGTGGTGCTTGCAATGCCATTCCCGCCGGACCGCCCCCCGCTGCCTCGGCTGCAAGAAGCCCGTCCTGGACGATGTGGTGATCTCCGCCATCGGCGGCCAGTGGCATGACCAGTGCTTCGTCTGCCACGAGTGCGGCGACGGGTTCGGGCCCGAGGGGCGGTACTTTGTCCGCGAGGGCGAGCCCAAACGAACGGCCAAGGGCCGCATCATCGGAGGCCCCGTGCAGCTCGCCGTGTGTGAACGCTGCGAGGGCATCCGACTGAAAGCATCCCCCTGAGATTTTCCCACCCGAACAAAAACACCTTTGACAGCTGCGAATCCTGGTTCGATTCGTGTTGCTTCATTCTTTTCATGTCGAGAGTTGGTTGCAAGTCAAATTCTCCGCAATCCACCGCTTCCTCCCCGCGTCACAGTGCGGCTCATTGATTGAGACACACACACACACACACACACACACACACACACACACATACAACTGCTGATATATTTTTTGGGCCAAGTGCGCCAACCCTGATCTTTCTTGAATTCATTTTGCATTGATTATTTGCCAGCCCAAGTTGACTACTAGAAATCCACCATATCAATATGCATAGCAGCAAGCGGGAGTTTAGCACGCGAAGTATGTTTTCTGGACGAGGTCTGAGCATGAGAATGTTGTTTTGCCGTTTGTGGTAGTGATGCTTTTTCTTTTCTCCGTGATTTTGTTTTGGCGGTTTGTTGCTTCTCCTTTTCGAATATCATGACAGCTGGGATGCCATTTCTTCAGAGAGTTTATCTGTCGACAGACTCTTGAACTACAAGACGAACCGTAGATCCCCAGAGGCAGTCGCCTACATCGAAATAGACACACAGAAATTAATCCAGTTCGCAAGCATATACAATTCGTCTATATAACTTTTCCGCTAAACCCTTCCTCCCTCTCCCAGATAAATCATACTCCCAGGACAAAACGATGCGCGCTAAGCGCTAAGCCGGCCAAGCGGGGTCCTCCTTCCTCCGGAACACGGCGACATACTTATTGCCCTTGTTGCGCGTGACCTTCTTCGACTCCTCCGTCTCCTCGCTCATGACGCGCACGCAGGGGTCCTGCGTCAGCTCCTCGTCCGTCAGGCGCTCGAACAGCTCCTTGACCGTGCCGACCGCGCCATCGACGGCCTCGGCGTCCTCGCCCTCGCGGAAATGCCGCAGCACCCAGTGGTGGTACTCCTCGACGTCGGTGATGGTGTAGAGCAGGCCGCCGGGCCGCAGGGCGTAGGCGTACTCGGCGTTCAGCGTCTCCGAGACGATGCGGGCCTTGTGCTTGCGGGCCTTGAAGTGCGGGTCCGGGAAGCAGATGAAGATCTTGGACAGCTGGTGCTTGGCGAAGAAGTTGGGGAAGAACTTCATCGTGTTGCTGCGGATCGCCGTGATGTTCTGGTAGCCGCCGGGAACGAGGGTGGTGGCTTCGGTGGTTTCGGTGGTTTCGTCGGTGGTGGAGGGGGTTTCAGTGGAGGTCGGTTCGGCTTCCATGGCGGTGGGTTCGGTGGTGGGCGCTTCGGGGACTGCGTCTGCTGTGGCTTGAGTGGTGGTGGTGGTGGTGGTAGTGGTGGAGGTGGATGCTTGGGTCGACTGGAGTTGCTGCTGCTGGGCGCGGAGGGCTTGGATCCGGGTGGACAGGTAGTCGAGGACGGAGACGCGGATTTCCATTCCTGTGTTCGCCGACAGCACGTTAACTCTCTGCTACTTTGCGGTAAAGGATATACCCTGCGCAAATATGATAGACAACGAACAACAACAGGGTAATACATACCAACCATCAATGTCTCCGGCAGCAACGGCGCAAGACCGACGAGCAGCCCACCGAATCCACACCCGATATCCACGATCTCCACATCCTTCAGCAGCTGGCGGGTGCCGATGAGGTTCGTCTGCGATGGGTCCGGGTTCACGTAGGCAGGGAAGTGCGAGGCCCAGTCCATATGCGCCGGGCTGAGGGGACTATTCCACAAAAGAAGTCAGTCACCCTGTAGTCGAGGATAGAAGACACCAAGAAACCCAACATACTATTGCAACTGATGATCCGAGAACGGATTCGCATGCGCCCGCTGACGGTAGAACTTCTTCTTGGGCAGCTTGACCCGAGCGGGGAGGCTGGTCTCGTTGGTGGTGGTGGTGCTGCTGCCGCCGTCGGGGTTCGTAGCGGCTGCCTGCTTGCGATACTCATCGCGCTTCTGGCGTTTGGCAGGTGGAGGAGTCATTGTGATTGTGGTCTTGCAGCGTTGACTCGATAATATATACCTCCAATGCGAAAAGGTGGGGAAGATACACTCCAAAACAACCCAATTGTAAATCGGTGCAGCGGGGGAGGGAAATGGAAGGTGGTGACGGCCGGGGGCGAAGGCGGAAAATTCTCCAAAGCGGAGAGAAAAGAAAGGGAGGGAGAGCGGAAAGTTGAGTTTAGCTCCCATCGCGGGGCTCCTGCTGCTTGCTGCCGCCGCCGCCTTTGCTTATCGATACCGGCGGTATCAGTCCATCGACTCAGCTTCTGAACAAAACAACCACCAACTATCTCATCATTCAAACCTAACACTTGCAGAACGATCTATCCCAGCTACAGTGGGGCATTCATAGCACAAACTTGCTACAGTACACATACAGTCACATACCATACCCACAGACAATGACAACCGCCCCGCCGCCCTTCCAATTCCCGCCAACCTACTCCTTCCCCCCCTTCTTCACCCCGCAACCCAACAGCGCCACGCGCACCTCGCAGCTCCAGAAATGGTCCGCCCTGATCCAGTCGTGGTGTCGCCATCACCGCACCTACCGCCTGACGCTCAGTGAGGCCATCGAGAGCCCGCTGTTCTACAACGCTGCGCTCCGGAAACGGCTGTCCATGAAAGACGCGCGGGATGTGCTGGACTGGATGGCCAAGGGGGAAGAGGACGGCGGCGGCGGAGGACAGCGGGCGGAGTGGCTGGATGGGAGCACCAAGACCGTGGCGCGCATCTGGTGGAAGAGACCCGAGGAATGGGCGGGGATCGTGGCCGATTGGGTATGTGGATTGCGCAAGGCTTATGAGAGGGAGGGGGAGAGTGTGCATGGATGCAAGGGTTCGTTGCTGACCTGACTATGATCGCAGGTGGAGAATACAGGGCAGAAGAATGTGGTTCTGACGGTCTATGAGTTGGTGGAGGGGGAGGGGACGTTGTCACAAGGTATGTTGTGCTGTGAGCCATCCTTCGAACAGAGGGACTGATCGGCTAGAATGGCACGGTATGGATACGGACGTGATGCTCAAGTGCCTCAATGTTCTGGTAAAACGAGGCAAGGCACAGGTCTTTGGTGGCGAAGGCCAAGAAGGTGTCAAATTTTTCTAGACGGTCATCTGTTCGTGATATCTGGATAAATTGATTGCGGGTACAACAAGCTATTTTCATGCAAAATGTAAGTCATTTACAAAAGTCCCCGGCGAAGTGACCTGAAGAAGCCATGCCTATCAATTCTTTCAAACCAGCAAAGACGCTTGGACGCAGCACTCATAACACCATACAGATCTCGACCTGCTTACTGGTCCGAAACCTCGGCCATTTCTTCGCTCAGCTCGTAGGCATCCGCAGCATGCAGCTTCTGGGACATAGCCATATCGAGAAGCCATTCCACACGAACAATCCGTGGCGTTTTGCCGGTGCTCAGAACCATACTTCGGAAGCGTGGCCATGTCTTCACCTGATCCGATTCCGTGCTGCTCAGCAGATACACCTCTTTGCGACTGGGGTCGTCATCTTCCGAGCTTTCCTCGCTCTCTTCTCTCTGTGATCGGTATGAGACCCGACCCCGGAACAAAGTGCATTGACCACCGTTGGCATCCACAATGGACTTGAATGCATCGAACCCACCACGAATTGTCTCCACACAGTAAATCTGGTATCCGTGCAACAGCTTGTTCTTGTTCGCCTTGGCATTGGTTCTGGCATTTTCAAGCTTGAATCCGTACTTTTCCTCGGAAGCCTTGTCCTTGAGAGTGTAGTCGGCAGGATCTAGGAGGGCGTTCTGCTTGAGACACTGGGTGACGAAATCGATGTTCATGATGACTGGTCCGTAGGCCAATGCGTTCACGAATTTGGGGGTTCTGAGGATAGACGGTGCGGCAAGGTGAGAACACCTCTTCGCTTCTTGGACTACCAAAATCCCGAGGTCACGTAGTTGTCGCTGTGAATGGTTAGATCGCAAAGTCTTGGTCGTAATGTTAGAAACATACCTTGTCAGAATCCTCTGTCTTCGGGTTCTTAACCCATTTCTGATATCCGGTAATCAGCAGATGCATCGCAACGGGGGGTCTAGACTTCTTCTGTCTCTTTGTCTCTGTCGTTTCATCCTCGTCGCTTTCGTCCTGCGGTTCCATAGACACGCGCTTCTTGCTGGGGTTAAGTACTACGCGATCCTCGTCTGAGACCCTCCGGCCACCATGAATCACACCCCCAACACGCCTCTTCTCCTTCTCATACAACGCCATGTCGGGTGCAAGATCATGTAGTCGAGCAGCGGCTACCTCCTTTGACTTGCGGCTGCTGGTGCTCGATGGCGTATCATTCTCCTTTCCTTCGGAAGTGAGCCGGGTCCGAGCGGGCGTCTGCAGTTTTGGGGGATCCATGGCGTTCCGGGACTTGTCCGCAACCCGCGGTGTAGCACCTGATGTGCGCGGCACTTCGGTTTCGGACTCGGTAGTTCTTGCGGAAGACTGCTGGACAATTTTCGGCGTCTTGGAGGTCACCGTGTTCTGGTCCTTGTGCTGCATCACCGGTCGCGGGCTCGGCGGTGTCTGTGCCCCGTTGTTGCTCTCGAGCAAGAGCTGACTCTCGAGTACGACTTTGTCCAGTCTGGTCTGGCCCACAACCTCGCCCAGGTTTGTTCTCTTGGGAAAGTGCGTGTAGCGGGGATCGGAGACGGGCTGCAGCTTCCATTTCGCGTAACTCTCCTCTAGCCACAGATGGTTGACAACTTGCAGCCCCCATTCCTTCGCTGCGGCACATTTCTCGCTGTTTCCATGCGCGGTCACCAGGTGTGTGTTTTCTTGCTTGAGGGTTTTGGTGCATTCGGCGCCTGTGGCTGTGATCAGGTGCTCCAAGTAGCTCCTCGCTTCTCCGACATAATTTGAGAGACTGATCTTGAACCCGTGAAATCCCGGGATACCCTTGCGTGAAACGGGGTAGTGTAACAGTCGTCGTAGGGGAGAAGTCCAGGTGTTGTATGTCATGAGGTGGTAGAGCCAGGACAGATTACCGATGTCTTTGTTCAACTGGAACGCCATGCGGTAGGCGAATCCTTCTCGGTAGCGGCAGATCAGGATGTCCGCAGCTGATATGTCCGAAACAACAGAGCCCCCACCCTCCCTGATGATGTCGCCAATCGAGCCAGAGAGACGCGACCCGATCCCAAGATCCGGAGCAAGCATGACACTCTTGCCCTCGAACACATTGAGCCTGGGCAATTCATCTGAGGACTGCACGGCGACTGGTAGATTAGTGGGGTCAGGTGTCGATGCACCGATGATGTCTCGGTTCTCCGCTGAGCGAATGGGAGCGTCGGGCGCCGCACGCAGAATCTCGGGGTCGGGGAGAAGGTAGGGGCGCTCGTCAATTCGTCGTCCAAGCTTGAGGCAGTCGTCGAACCTGGAAGAAATTCTCGTTAGACCTACCAGATTGAGCTTCGCTCTGGGTCTGCTCACCAGTGGGGCAAGACAATTTTGATCTTGAGCCTCTTCGCGATGATCAGGCGAGCCTTATCCGAGTCCGCGGTCAGGTCAACCAAGTGGGTGACTGGCTGTGAGATTCTGGGACTATACAATCCACCCTTTGCGAGAACTCCTCCGATGATTGCTTCCTTGTCGCCCTCCGGGATGTCACCGCAAGTCACCACCACATCGTTGAGGATCAGTCGAGGATCTGGGCTATATTGCCGTGGGTTGGCCAACTTTCGCTTCTGAAGACAGGACTGGAGCCAGTATGGTTTGACAATGGGGATCAAGGCATCATTTGCGGCCTCGAACGCGGGGAAGTCGACGGTGCAGCTCATCAGGTGCGTGAATTCGGTCAGGGGCGGGAATTCGGCCGGTGGCTCGTAAATAACGGATTCGCCGCCATGTTGCTCGAAAGTGAATGCCAGCTGTGTGAAGCCAGAGTCAGTGATTGTCTTCTTCAGTAGTATTGGGGCGCGAGAGGATAAGGTGACAGACTTGATGCGCCGCATCGGCAGGGAGATCTTTGGAGCATATGATACAGATCTTGCACTGGTTGAAGAGTTGACTCTCCCCACCTTGGTCCCCCATGGTGGGAGCTATTCCAGTGGCTCTGTTTGATTTTCAGGTAGGCTGCGGCGACCGTGTGTTTGGCCGAGTGGTGTAAGGATTGGTGTACGTGCTGAGGGGCGATCGAGTGGCAGCTGAACCTCGTGGTGTTGCAAATGCGACGCGCCGACGCGCCGCACGACACCACGTCACGTGGAGATAAGATGTATCACAGATCAGCGTGGTTGAATAACATCATCGGGTAGCAGTAAGTTCGCATGTGTCATTGTTTCATAGTCCCATGGGCATGACAAGTACAGTACGTGGTCTGTTAGAAGTCGGGGTGATGATGATATTTCAGGGGAAGTGTAAGAGTGGTGAGCTGTGCTATATCCTCTTACTGATCGACTGAACCGGCCACTATCTTCTAGTAGTAACACATTCGGTGGTCAAGATACAAATCCTGACAGTCGATAAGTTGATTGTCATGTAATTGCTAAGTTTACATGCTCGTGTCAGCCCTGTTGAGTCGGAAATTACGCGTCGTCGAAGATAAGAAGGATGCAAAGCGTCTCTTTCCGCGAGAATGCCCAGTTTCCACAAGATATATACCGCACAGGAACTTGTCGTTCACGCCATCGTTCCGGGCAACAACTTATTTCAAAAACAATCAATTCCATCGCCATGAATCAATCCCCCCAAGTCCTCCCCAAAAATAAAAACGAAAGGAATCAAGTGAAGTCTAAGTTTATATCAACAATCATGATTGAACACAGGCAAATATAGATCAACGGCCGAGAAAGGGCAAAAAGACATGACAAGAGTGGGATTCGAACCCACGCCATCAAACGATGATCAGGAAGCTATGAAGCTATGTGCTAAGGTAACCTTAACCTGACGCCTTAGACCAACTCGGCCATCTTGCCTGGTAATGTGAAAGATACTTCTCTGTCTGACATGATCAGCACAAAATCATGAAAGTGTCATCCAGCGGTACTCGACAAATCAACCTCGGCTCGTTTCCAACCCCGGCAGTTCACCACTCCGATCTGGGGAAATAGATTCCCTTCCCCACGCCCCGAGGCACCGATTGAAGTATTATATATGCATAGCCTCCCTATACCCTCTGATGGCGCATAGATCCCCATAGAAACCAACCACCAACATGTCCTCGTCACCAGCGACATCCGGCCCCTTTCGGGTAGTCGAGCACACGGTCGAATGCCAACATATACGAGAGTATCCCGCGGCCACCGCCAACGAGCAAGAGGACATTCTCAACCTTGCCGTAAAACAGTACATCCCACTGGACAACCCCGATCCCCAGCCGGGAGACGTCACAATCCTTGCCGCACATGCCAATGGCTTCCCCAAGGTACCGCTGCGGAATCCACTCCCGCTGTCACACAGCGCCTCCCCGCACCGACAACCAGGACAACCCAGCTGACCCCTTCATCGCCAGGAACTGTACGAGCCCCTGTGGGAAGAGATCTACGCACGCTCCAAAGCCAATGGCTTCCGG
Organism: Aspergillus aculeatinus CBS 121060; assembly: GCF_003184765.1. NCBI lineage: Eukaryota > Fungi > Ascomycota > Eurotiomycetes > Eurotiales > Aspergillaceae > Aspergillus > Aspergillus aculeatinus. Next base: position 61,674 of record NW_020291482.1, read on the forward strand.
ATCCGGAGCATCTGGATGGCAGATGTAGCCCACCAGGGCCAGAGCAGTGTGCTGAACGAGGACCTTCTCGGAAATGACCGTATGTGTACCTAGGTAGTTCCAACAACCCCAATCCCAAAGCCACATCCACTGACCAACATGCGCCCACGCAAACAGCAAGCTGGTTCGACCACCCACGAGATCTCCTGCACCTCCTCAACGTCAAGCGCAAGGAGATGCCACGGCCCATCGTAGGCATCGGCCATAGCATGGGCGGCGCACACCTGTAGGAATCCCCCCCCCTCATCAACACCAACTGGGCCCGACCTCCACTAACCCCAACCCAAAGAACCCAACTGAGCCTCATGCACCCGCGCCTCATGCACACCCTCATCCTCCTGGACCCGGTCATCCAGCGCGAATCCACCCAACTGGACCACCTGGAAATGGCGCACCACCACCGCGAGACGATCGCTAAAACCACGCAACTCTCGACCTACCGGCGCGAGGTGTGGCCCTCGCGCGCAGCCGCCGCCGCGAGCTTCCAGCGCAGCCCCTTCTACCAGGCGTGGGACGCGCGCGTGCTGGCCCGGTGGATCGAGCACGGTCTGCGCGACCTGCCCACCGCGATCCACCCGTCGGACCCCCCAAAGGATGATGCCGATGCCGATGCCGACAACCGCCCCGTCACCCTCAAAACCACCCTCCACCAGGAAGTCTTCACGTTCTCGCGGCCCAACTACGACGGACCGCCCGGCCGGAAAGTCCCCGTGGACCGCACGACGCACCCGGACCTGAACCCGGAGCATTTGGGGTCGTGGCCGTTCTACCGCCCGGAGCCGTCGCGGGTATTCGCGATGCTGCCGCATCTCCGGCCGAGTGTCTGTTACGTCTTCGCGGGGAGGTCGGATATGTGTCTGCCGGAGATGATGGCGGATAAGCTGAGGGCGACGGGGACGGGGCTCGGCGGGAGTGGAGGGGTGGCGGCGGGCCGGGTGCGCGAGGTCTACCTGAAGGACTTTGGGCATCTGCTGGCCCAGGAGGCGCCGGGGCAGTGCGCCGAGGCGGCGAGTGAGTGGCTCGGCGGCGAGCTGGAGCGGTGGCGGGCCGAGGAGGCGGCCTTCCGGGAGCGGTGGCATAAGAAGTCGAAGGTTGAGAAGGTCACCATCGATGCTCGGTGGAAGGAGCATGTTCCCAGGGCGGAGAGGCCTAAGAAGGCTGCGCCTGAGTCGAAGTTATAAGGGATGGCGTGATTGCCTTTGTCCATAGATGACTATGTTGATTCGCGCGCTAGAGATTATATACTGTATATGTACAGTAGGCTATTTTCACCAGGAACATGGACTGATGTCTCGCTTAGCAATTGGATGTGGTTCATTTTACTTCTATAAGTAGTATAAGGTCCCAAGAGCGTAGCCGAGATGACGGCAATGAGCACGGTCCCAGTCCGCAGCACAGTTCTCTTAGCACAAGACCACAGACAACGAAAGGCTCACTTCCCAGTGCTCGGATCACACTACCAAGCGGCTGATCTAAAACAATAAAACAAGAAAAGAAAAGATATACCCGATCTAGTTCGATTTCTTGGCCGCGCCATTCTCACTCTTACCCTTGTCGCTCGTGCGAATGACCTCAGGGAAATTCCAGACGTGGGGCCACCACAGATGATACTCCTCCTGGCGACCGTTCAGGCAATGACGGAGCCAGATGCCCCAGATGATGTACAGATACGCGCCGAACCCCGTCATCAAGTGCCTAAATAAGATCCAAGTCAGCATTCTTTCTAGGCATTCATTTCGAAATCACCTGGCACGACACGCCAAGGATCAACAAGAAACGTACCACCATCCATGGCCTTCAAGAAGGATCCCCCAAGGCAGACCCACTTCCCGGCGCCATCCGCGGATCTTCGAACAGAAGACGTTGTCCAAGCCCCAGATCCCGAATCCGCCCAAGAACATGCTGAGGCCGTACGCCACCATGAACCACATGGTCTTGAGGGTCTTCGTATCCCGGACGTTCTCGTAGTGCTGGTGTTCCTTGGTCGGGACGAGCAAGCCCTGTCGCTCGCGCGCGAGCCGGTCCGCCTCGGTGGAGTGGCGCCATCGCGGGCGCAGGGTCACCTCCATGGTGTACATGCTGCGCAGGACGACGACCGTGGTCAGGAGGGCGTAGGCGTTCTGGTGGAAGACGGGGTCCTGGAGGTAGTGGTAGTAGAGGGTGATGAAGATGGCCAGGCCGGCCAGGAGGAAGGCCAGGAGGATGCGGAAGGGCGTGGGTCTGGAGTAGGAGAAGGAGGCATAGCACATCAGACAGGTGGTGTAGATCATGGACAGCTCGTCCACCAGCTGCATGGGATCTGTGCGGAGAGGAAACCGGTCAGTCCTCAGCTCGGTGTGTATGGGTGTGGGGTTAGGAAGGTTGGCTTGCATTTCAGCGTTGCGTGGAAAAGAAAGCTGCCTGTTCCGACCACGAGGTAGCCGTAGTAGGCGACTTCGAAGATCCTGTCATGTCCGTTGCGACGACAGCTGCGAATGCCCTTGATCCCGAGCCACATAAACAGGAGGTTTGTCAGCGTGTTGACGATCTCGGCGGAGTAAATCGTAGCATAGTAATCCTATGCAAGAGACCTGTTAGCATTATATGTAATCCTCAGATAGGCGACCAGATCATGGCGACGAACCTCTTCACACCAGTTCAGGGTGGATGTGACGGGGCTCCAGTATCCCGGCCTCGAGGGCGGATACGGAATGTTCGGAAGGAAAGCCCATCGAGACATGATGGACGGAGGAGAAGGAGGAGAGAAGCTCTCCGCAAGGAAGAGGGGCTGCGACAAGCTCTCAAAGTCGACGAAACTGTGTAGAAACCTGGGTTATAGGTAGAAGAGCATGGCAGTTATGAGAATCGGAAAAAAGAGAGAGAGAAGAAGAAAAAAAAAAGAAGGGTTGTTAAAAGTGAAAGCCAAGGTTGACAGATTGGAGTTGCCTTGGAAAGCCCGAGTCCCAGCTGAGTCTCCAGTTTCCACACACACTCTCCCTCTCTCTTCCCTCTCTTGACTCCTCTCAGACCCGTGACGTCGATCGACAACCACAGTTGATCTGCGCCCGGCCCAGTCAGACTGTCAGGCTGCTTTCATTGCCTGCCGATTGGCCCGGCCAGATAAATGGTCGGTTTATTCTCCAGCAATAGTGAATGTTTTGTGAGGATAAGGCAACATTCTTCTGCGCTCAGCCCTTCTCCCGCAGCGCATGCTCTGGGTGAGACAATCGTCTTTCAAGGTTGCCATCCGTCCAGTGCTCGAGGCATATCAGATCGCTCCATTGTACGGATTGTCTAGGATATCCAGGAAAGGTGTTTAGCTTTGCTTTAAAGAAGCTTTGGTGGCTGGATGCTAGGCAGAGGAGAGGCGTAACTAGATTGCGAGTGAGACCATAGGAAAGGTACTGGTACTGTACACGAGGTCTACGCCCGGGTCGGAACTGGTGCAACATAGTTCCTCACTTATCATAATCACAGTAGAACCGTGAAGAGTACTGAGTACAATGTACGGTACAAGTGCATTGAGAATCCCAGAGCCATGGCACTAGTTACTTACTGGCCCTTTGTGATAATCTCAAACCTTTATTGTCCGTCAATCTGGAGATAATAATAATAAGCTTAAGCTGCAATGCGATCCATCCATTCCTTGCGCGGGTCACCCGGGAAGAACAGTCACTGCAGTGAACAGTGAACGGCACTGAGTGCGGGCAAGTAGAGAGTGCGGATCCGCCAATCAGCCTGCTTTTCCGGGGCCAGTGACTGATGACTTCACTTGCTCCCACCAGCGGATCCGCTTTTGGCCGCTTCAGGAAAATTGGATGGGTCCAAAATGTCCGTCCGAGGCCCTTCCCGAGAGAGCCCTCTCTGTGAACGTGCCCGTGCAATTCTTCCCATCCATTCTACACCGTCTTTCCTTTTTTTTCTTCATTGATTTTATTTTGTGCTGTTGGAACTTTGTACCTGACTTGCTTCAGGCGGAATTTCCTCCGCCTTCGTCCTATCTCTTGCCCGCGAAGCCTATTTCTTTCTCTGTGTATCGATTGAAATGTTGTCATTGCCTCTATCAACGTGAATGTGACCGCTTGGATGCGGCTTGTCTAGGACTCCCGGAATTCTCCATCGATTCACACGCAGAACCCTCGCCGCCCTCGAGTTTCCAATGAACTGAGGCTTTGCGCATACCAATTACACCAAAACACCCAACAACCCTCTACCGCATCGAAGGCCCTCCCCAGGACCGACCCGAGGGAGACCTCCATAGACATGTCGAACAATGCCTCTTACGCGGTGACGCAGGTGAAAACGACCTCCACGCGTGAGTCTGCGCCTTCAGTGACACCAGACCAAGCCCTGCCTCACCCCCCTCCCCCCACCTCCTCCAAAATTGCCTATAAGCAAATAACCATGTCTGCCCACTAACCCACCCGGACAACCCCCCAGCCTCCAAGACGACCTTCCACTTCGCCGCCGGCCTCTGTTCGGGCCTCACCTCCTCCATCCTCCTGCAGCCGGCCGACCTCCTCAAGACCCGCGTGCAGCAATCGCAAAGCGCCTCCCTCCTCCCGACCCTCCAGGCGATACTCTCCTCCCCGCACCCAATCCGCGGCCTATGGCGCGGCACCCTCCCCTCGGCCCTGCGCACGGGCTTCGGCTCCGCCCTGTACTTCACCAGCCTGAACGCCCTCCGCCAAGGGCTGGCCCAGACCCAGATGCCCCTCGTCCTTGCCAGTAGTCCCAGCAGCAGCAACCCCACAACCAGCAAATCCTCCTCCTCCTCCGCCCTCCCCAAGCTCTCCAACTCCGCCAACCTCGCCACCGGCGCCGCGGCCCGCGTGGCCGCGGGCTTCGTCATGATGCCCGTGACCGTCCTCAAGGTCCGCTACGAGTCGGACTTCTACGCCTACCGCAGCCTGCTCAGCGCGGGCCGGGACATCGTGCGCACCGAGGGCGTGCGCGGCCTGTTCAGCGGCTTCGGCGCCACCGCCGCGCGCGACGCCCCCTACGCCGGCCTCTATGTGCTGTTCTACGAGCAGCTGAAGCGCCATCTGGCCGCGCTGGCGAGTAGTCGCGCTGCCGCCGCCGCCGCCGCCGCCGCGGAGGGGCAACAGCAGCAGCAGCCGCCGCTGCGGTCCACTTCGTCTTCGTCGATCAATTTTGTTTCCGGGGGGTTGGCTGCGGGTCTGGCCACCGCGATCACGAATCCGTTCGATGCGGTCAAGACGCGCCTGCAGCTCATGCCGGGCCGGTACGGCAATATGATGCGGGCGGCGAGGCTGATGGTCCGCGAGGACGGGGTGCGGAGCTTGTTCGGCGGGCTGGGGCTGCGCATCACGAGGAAGGCTCTCAGCTCCGCGCTCGCCTGGACGGTGTACGAGGAGCTGATCCTGCGCGCTGAGGTGCAGTGGGCCGCGCAGGGAGAATCACGTTCATGATTACCATCACAAAAATGATACTCTAAGGAGGGGGGAGGGTCTCTTCCCCCCCTTTCTACCCTCCCCTCAACGGAATCTCTTTCCCTCTTACGAATTATATAGATGAAAGGGCTCGACAACTCACTCACTCTCTGCATCACATGCAAATGTATCATATCGTATGTTCAACTCCTTTGGAAGACTAGGAAAAAAAGGCATTCAAAATCCCAACTCATGACAAAATGGAAATCAAGAAAATACTGGACTTGACATAGATAGCATCCTGACACCCCCCAATTGGACTCTGGATCTGTATCACAGACTTGACAAGAGAGCTATCAGAAAGCAGAAGAAAAAAGGAGAAACATGACAGAGAAGAAAGAAGATGGCGGCTGGATGATACCGAATTTCGTGACAGACGTTAAGACAAGATCATGGTATCATAATTTCAAGCAGTTAGAAGGGGCGGCGGGCGTGTGTGTGTGCTTTGTTCTATCAGGTGGTGTGGTGGTGGCTTGTAGCTCGAGATCAGGTAAGAATCCAGGCCCGGCCACCGGGGTTCTTTTTCCTCACAAGGTACATCTTGTCCTTCTTCTTGTCGTTGACCTTAAGCTCGGTGAGGGTGCTGGAGGTTTGGGTGACGAGCTTGCCTTCGCGCAAGCGCCGCGTGTGGGCGAAGAGCTCTTCCTGGAAGTCTTCGGAGATCCATTGCTTGATGATGATGTAGTTGCTGTCGAGCTGTGATGGGAAGGGGTAGTTAGCATTGTAGTAATATATGTGAGTGTCGGGTTCTTGTAGGGGCTAACGTACATCGTCCCAGTCCCATGGAAGGCGATAGGCAATCAGTGTATCAGGGAGCAGATGCTTGCGGTGAACCTAATGCCAGTCGGTCAGCTTTATAGTCAGGTATTTTGCAAGGGGAGGAGGTATACCTTAATCCAGGTGGTGCGCTGGTGTGGCTCAGGCTCCGGAAGCTTCTCCTTTTCCTTCTTCTCCTCTTTTTTCTCCTCTTTCTTCTCCTCCTTCTTCTCCTCTTTCTTTTCTTCCTTCTTCTCCTCTTTCTTCTCCTTCTTGTCCTTCTTCCGGAGGATCTCCTCAATTTCGTGTTCATTGTAGCCGAACTCGAGTCTCAATCTCTCCTTGAATTCGTGATCACGGCGCTTCTTCTCCTCGCGCTCCGCCATCATGCGACGTTCCTCGTTCAGCTTCCACTCGTCGATGGCAGCCTGCTTCATGGCGGCCTCCTTGCGGGCGCGCTCCTGCTCGGCGAGGATCCGCCGGGCCTCCTCGTCGCGGATCTCCTTCTTGATGCGCTCGCGCTCCTCCTCCTCGTCGATCTTGCGCTGCAGGTCCTCGAGCCGCTTCTGGCGCATCTTGCGGTTGAGCTCCTCCTGCTCGGCGGCCTGGCGCTGGGCCTCCTCGAACTTGATCAGCTTGTAGCGATGCTCGACCTGGCGCTGCTCCTCCTCCATGCGCTGCTTCTTCTCGAACCGCTCCAGCCGGCGCAGCCGCTCGCTGATCTCGTCCTCGTACCAGTCCTCCTCCTCCTTGAGCATGCGCACCTCGTGGTGCGGCCGGTACTCCTGCTGGTGCTCGCGGACCTCGCGGTGGCGGGCCAGCTCGCGCTCCAGCCGCTCGATCTCCTGCTGCTGGCGGAATAGCTCCAGGTCCTGGCGGGCGTCGTTCCGCTCCAGCAGCCGCTGGTCGATGACGAGCTCGAAGTCCCGGTCGCGGCCCGCGGGGATCATCTGCGGCGCCCCGACGGCGGGGGCGCGCGGGGACGCCTCGCGGGAGATGCTGGCGGTGCTGGAGCGCGGCCGGCGGCGGTGGGCGCGCAGGTTCGTCTCATCCTCGGAGTCGTCGTAGTCGATGTTGTAGGTGTTGTTGAGGCGGTGCTCGGCCTTGCGTTGCTTGGTGGCGCTCTTGTTGCGGGAGTCGGTCTTGGCGTCGGTCTTGGTGTCGGTCTTGTTGTCCGACTTGGTGTCGTTGTGGTTGTTGACGTCGACGATGACGGCCACGGGGGCCTGACTGTGGTCGCGGTGGTGACGGTCGGGGCGGCGGCGGGCGCCCGTCGAGGCGGAGCGGTGGAGGTGCTGCTGCTGTGCGTCGCTGTGCAGGACGGGACTGAGGTAGGCGTTGCTGCTGCTGTACTCCGGGCTGAAGTGCCGGTGCCGCGAGACGGAGCGGTGACGATGGCTCACCTTGCGGCCGGGGTACTCGACCATCGAGATATCCGATTCGGAGAAGTCCGATTCGGAGTCGGTGAGGAGGACGTGACGTCGACGGGAACCCATGGTTGTTTGGTTCTTGGTTGCGAGAAATCTATGTTTCTTCCTCTGCGTTTTTCCTTTGGCAATATAACTTGCTCACAGTTTCTGTTCTCTTGTTGTGATTGTGTGGTGTTTGGATATGGATAAAGTCAGACCGTTAGATGGTGGGGGGGAAGAGGAATGAGGAGGGGGTGGGATGACTGGATGGCAGGCGGTGACGTCGACGGGGCTGAATTGGAGGAGGGGGAAGGAGGCTGGGAGGAGAACAGCAGCAGTACGTAGTGATAGCAGTGGTGGTGATAATGATGGTAGGCGGGGTGAGCAAGAGACGGCGCCAACAACAATAACAACCAACTTCAAAGATAAATAAACCCAGGGGCTGATGGGAAAAGAAAGAAGAGGGAAGAAAGAAAAAGAGACGGACGAGATGCCAGGCAAAGAAAGGAAAGGGAAAAACAAGAAAAGAAATGAGCAGGTGCAAAGCCTTCCCTCGTGCCTCTAAGTATTGTCTTCCTTCCTTCTGTCTTGTTCAGCTGAAGTGGGGGAGAGAATGAATGATTGGCATCATTGGGCCGAGCTGATTGATCATCTGGCATCCGAACCTGTCATCGTCGTTTTTGCCTGGGCTCAGTTGTTCTCAGTTACGATAGGCCGGAGACCAGACCAAGAAGACTTTGAAAACTGTATTGTCTGTCCTTCGATAACATGCTCCAGTCCACACACCACCTTACATTGGTAGGGCTGATCCATGGAAACTACAAGCCTCCAAAATAAGAGTATACTACACGCAGCCTGGTCTACCGTACAGCAGATGGCTTCAATGGAGGGGTAACTTAACGCACTTAGCGGCGGCTGTCAAGTCTGGATGTCCCTGTAGCAGTGTGGCTTATTCTGGTAACTTCCAGTCAGTGCAACATGCGAAGATTCTAGGACATTATCCTTCAGCGATAGACCACAGAGGCTAGAGAAAGAATCATTCCTCAGATACACAGCCATATTCACTGAAAGGATGTTGACAATATTCTCACCCAAGGGAAGAGGGACGGGAACAACCGCTGCAGTACCCATGGGCGAGCAAAGAAAAAGGGACCCTGGAGACCAAAGCAAGGGAAAAAAAAAGAGGGGCACAGTCCAAAGGGTCGAGTGGTAACTACTAACTTACAGAGTGGACTCCGCTGGTACCTGATGGACCCAGTCCAGGCTATGTGCAGCCTGGAGCAGTGACTGTAGGCTACGAAGGCTTTCGAAGGTAAGAGTGAGTTGGTCCTGCCCGAGAGTGGAGTCTCTCCCCTCAGAATCATTGAATGGAAGCAGATAACACACATATTTTTCTCCAGTACTCTACTACTGAGCTGTACATGTACATGTACCTACCTGTACATCTTCTAACCCCCCCTACCAATGACTATTGTCCGATTCAGCGTGACTCTTGTTTTGCTCGAATAGTGAAACTCACGGTCGCAGCCACTTGACACCTGACCGGGCTGCCTTGAGTTGCGGTCACGGAGCATGTGTGCACTGCGAAACCAAGCCCTGTTCCAAGTTGACTGAGCCACAGTCCCAATTTACTCTGTACGGTACAGTAAATTGATCATACAATTGTCATGTCATGTCTTTGGCCCCCAACACCACCAGCCACAGCCTCATCCCGACTCCATTAATCTGAAGCTAGTCCCTTGTCGATCAACCATCAAAACCCGAAGGCACTTGGTCCCTCCACGCATCCGATACGAATCACCCGGAAGGTATAGAGCAGGCGAGAATTGGGAATACACGTAGAGTCGGGACAGCAAATACAGTACCTACTTATGGCCACCGCCACCCTGAATCGGGTTTCTGTCACCAATGAGCCGTCCGGGATCTGGATACCTAGGGGGGAGGGGGGAGGGGGGGAAGCTGCCTGATCTCTTGCCATCCTTCCTCGGTGTTTGTCTGGCATCCACCATCCATCCCCCGTCGCGAAGATCATTTCGGAATGTACGGAACACCGCACAGCAGTACGTAGCAGTGTGGTTGTGGAAAGGAGGAGGCGAAAAACAGTTCAATTGATGCTTCGCTTTGCAGCCCAAATCATCTATCGATCAGATAGTGTTTTTAGATTGGTCTACGGCCGCAATCTCGGATTCGGAAAGGCTTGAACTTCGCTACGAGTACATCGATAAGTGGCTGTGCGACGTCATCATAACGGATGTGAAATTGGTTGTCATGTCTTGTCATTCTATCAGCACTGACACATTATGCTATGTGTGGGCTTTCGTATGGGAAAACGTGGATGTTGAGATGGCGCGCTCTTCGGCCTGCCAGTCAAAAGAGATGACAAAAGAAGGACAGGAAGAAGGGAAACAAGTAGACTTTTCCATTATCGTCGTCATTATTGAGGCCTTCCATAGACTCATATTACCCATATTATATCCATCCGCTGCATTATATCCATCAATCTGGCGTATATCCTTGGCGTAAACGGTCTCAATCTTCGATTCACTCAAACCACTCCTACCAACAGAAGTGAAATTGATCAGCGGAGAATCCAAGAGATGATATAGAAAATAATGGCACTTACGGCCCAGCATGCAGTGGGATGGTTCTCCTGTCCGCAGTGGACATGACTAGTCTCCTATATAAAAAATCCGTTTAGTGACCTCGTGCTGCCAAAGAAACGTGAACCACAGAGTCTTCCAGACGTACGTTCTGAGCCATGCTCAGGCAGTTCTCGTCAACCTGACAATCGCCATCGCTAGAGCACTGTTCATAGATCGTTAGTAAAGCAACCACCCCGGAGATTCGAGGGGAAAGAACATACACTGCCGACTGAGCCACAGCCGTGCCAATGATATGTGGCAGAACTCTGTGCACTGACTTCTGTCCCTGGGAAAGGAGCCGCCAGAGTAGTGGCAGTACCCACGCTCAGGGCAGTAAGAATGTAAAGAGAGAGTTGCATGGTGCTTGATCGAGGATCGATATTGTCAGATTGTTCAACGCTGATAGACCCGTGGTTGGTCAATAGACTTCGTTATAGAATCGGTCGTGAAGGGGGGAAAATTTGTCTTGCTGCTTTCCAAGTAAATCTCTCCTTGCAGCAGACCGAGAATCAGGGACTATTTATACCCTTTCTCCCATCCGTCTTCAGGCGTCCTGGCTGTTCCTAGGCTAGATTGCTGAGGGTCTGCAGCTATGATGCCGGGCTGTCAGGCAATCTTGGTCTGGATCGGCTGAAACCTAACAAATAGATAGCCTTTTACTATTCTTGTTTCCAAGGCCGAGAGACCGGTACGTATGTATGCCAGTCGATCCCGCGGAGGAAAGAGGGTCTTTCGTCCCCATCATCATGCAGGATGCAAGGAAATCCCCCGGGAAGGAGGCTGGGTGAGCGGCGTCGTGTTGTTGGAGCAGCGGAGAAAAGGAAATGATTTACATGTCATTTTCCTTTTTTTGGGTTCTTTCGCCCCGCATCTTCACAAACTTTAGGACGTTGAAAGTGATTCTATCATCGCCGAGAATGTGTCGACGGCAAGAGCGTCTGTTCTAGAAGTGGGATGTCTAGTGGCGTTATGTATCCTGAAGGTAGATTTGCACAAGGATCAGTGCACTAGACGCCATGTGCTGCTATGTACTGTACTGTACGTGCCATGCTAGAGTCGACCGACGGCTGAACTCAGATGGATAATGTGGGCCATGGTTTCATCGGGAGGGTGTCGCAGAGCATCCGACTAAGCATCATCCTTGAGGGCTATGGTCTTGAGGCTGAGCAAGACAAAGGATGCGCGGGGTGGTGACTGTGCTCTTTCAGTCGTGCAATTCTAAGACATATGACGACGAATTGGCTGTTGGATTCCCCGGGATCGAAACCAACTGCCGCAGCTGAAGGGGCGATCGTCATGCTATCATCTCCTTGGTGGTCTTGTTTTCTTTCTTTGCTTTTTAAAGCTATGAATAGCAAAGACAGCTCGTGTCACCTCGCTTCCTGGTTGTACTTCTGTATCACCTTGTATTCCATGATTCGTACCTGGACCGGAAGAGCGAGCTTTCATCGATCGGAATCATGTTGTTAATGGGTCGATTTGCTTCAGTCGTAGTGAGTGTTGCAGCGCCCAAAGATCGATATGACTTCTCGGATTCATGGAGCTGAGCCTGCAAATGAACGTGAGCGGTATGCCGCCTGCACCGCGCTTGCTTCGAAGTCGAGTACGAGTAACCGGTCGGGACACTGCTACACTCCACCAAGTGCAATTGTCTGATCGCCTCACCAAGAGATCAGCCATGATCATGGAATGCGACATCTTGTATGACCCTGAACAAGTCCATCCGAGCTGACAGTCATCCATCATTGCTTACACAAGAAGGTACTTTTGCCCACGATGCATATTCATGCAACCGATAAGGAGATAAGACATCGAGTTGACATATGGATCTTTCGTGCTAGGTTGCTTACGAGGTATATCGATGTTCGCCCTCGATACACAGGATGCATGTTACTTGTCCGACATGAGTGTGCCCTCGAAAACGTCTAGAACGCTGCTTGCTACTGGTGGCCTGAGCCAAGTAAGCTCCAGGGTAAATGTATGCATCCTGACGCTTAACCCGCCGTATTATACCGACCTATTATATTTGAAAGAGCCTGATATTGGAACGACGAACATGGATAAAGAGCCATCCACACCGATAAGCGATGGTCTGAATGGATAATGCGATGGCGAATTGGGCACTTCCGTCTCGAATGGTCGAGCAATCGGCAAGCAAAGCAGCAAGCAGGCCCACCGAGTGAGGTGAGAGAATGCAGTGGCTGCTGTCATTCTTCCAATCCTTCAATGCTTCTCCTCGGATATGCATGGTCTGAGACATACACATGCTGTGTCCCAGCAAGGATGGGGTTTGCCGCTCCAGCCGCGTCCCTGGTCCTGAGTGTCGTGATTGAGGTGAGATCATCCTATCCGCAGGCAAAAAACCATCCCACCGGCATCGAGTCCTACCTACTTGGTCAATTCCTTTTATCTTCACCACCTGGTGGATGGCGTGAATTCCGCCCATGAGGATAAACGGAACTGATAGGTCTTTGCCCTTCCGAAATCTCCTCAAAATCCCTCCATCATGTACATCGCATACCTGATCTCACACAGACACAGTCGTTTTGCCGGGAAAAAAAGGTATAATAATTGAACAAGTATCCACAAGAAGCGAGAAGACGAAAAGACACCACAGCGCCCGATTTTGTTCTGATGAAGTATAGACAAGCTGCAGCTCATCAAGCGCGCCCGGCTTTCAAGATCTGCTCCAAGTTCTCCCGGCTATTCTTATGCGTCATCTCCAAGTAATGTAATTTCTTCTCCAATCCCGTGATCTCGGATTTGAGCTCGTTGCTCTCGCTGGATATCCGCCTGTCGATGGTGGGAATGGGGACTGCGACGAACCTGTTTGCGATAATTCAGATGGTTAGTCAGTGCATCATATAGTTGCGAAGTCACTAGAGGGGAAATTCGGGATGTTTATTGAACAGCCCGAGAGAAGTGAAGGCGGTGGATGTCCCCGTAGGCAGATAGTAAACCATCCGCCTACCTGAATACCGGAAAGATGCACGGCATCAGTGGGAAGCGGGAGCCTTACATCTTTCCAACACCCTCATACACACGCGTCTCTTTGGGTAGGTCTCCAATCTCCTTGGATGTGAGCTCGAGCATGCGGATGTCACGCTGTTTGGTGGTGATCTGAGCCTTGGTGATGCCCAATTGCTGTTGGGAGCTGATGGCCTGGGCCTCGATTTCTTGCAGAATCTGTCAAGGTGTTGGTTCAGTGTGTTGCGATGAAGGTGTGTGGTTTGGAGCTTCGGACTCGTAACTGACCTTCTGCAGAGCTTCGTTGGGGATGGACATTATGATGGTTGATGTCGGAGTTGAGGGGTAGGAGGAGGGAGGGGTAGATCGCGTTGGTCCTAATGCTCGCTCCTTCGAGAGGGGGTTCGAGCGCTTGTCGAAGTGAAAACTGGATCCTTGACTCAGTAAGTTGAAAGGGCGTTGTCGTCACTTTTACAGTCGGACGTTGTATTAGGGGTGTCGCTCGTGATAGTACTCCGTAAATGATTGATTACGGGCCTCCAAACTTAAGCTGTTGCTGTCGCTGATGAACGCATGGAGGCTCCCGTTTCTGATTGGGCATAGTCTCAGGCGGTGAGAGTTGATTACTTTTTAAGGACCCGAGGTAGGGTTCAGGGCTAATAGCTTGGAGTAGTTCGGTATCTTCTACTTCTTAGTAGTGGAAATGACCTTGGTTGAAGATTTGCGCTCAATGTTGTTTCAAATTGAATCAAACCTAATACATCATCGATGCTCGCATCTGATTGTAGCCTGCTTGAGTGATCGGCTCGTACTTGGCCGGTTCATCCTCACTCATGCATGATGGAATGCACTCGATGACCGAATCAGGGTCTGGAGCCATGAAGTACGGAATGGAAAAGCGTTCGCGCGTCATACGATTACTGCCCTCAAAGCGATCGGATAACTGCGGGAGTCTGACCCGGTGATTGGTAGACCGAAGACGGTCTGTACGAGTCAGCATAATCTACAGTTCAAGAGAAAGATACCAACCATTACTCCATCGCTGCAAGAGATCTCCAACATTCACGACGATTGCATTCTTGACAGGAGCAGCGGGGACAAAGTTGCCCGGCTGAGAGATGTCTTCCACTTCTAAGCCACCGCAATCATCCTGGAAAAGCATTGTGATTGAGCTCCAGTCGGTGTGTGCAGGGCATCGAGCTACCCGATCTTTTTCAAGATCATCTGCTGGAACCGGGAGATAGTGTAGGAGTCGCAACTGATTGTTATGGCCTGAGTGCTTTTGGGCCAAATGATTCTCATTGTCCAGGTTCAAGCCAAGGGCAAGAGCGCGGAGAATCTCGATGCCCACCCCGTTACAATCCCAGTAAAACCGATTCATGAAGCTGCGGAAGCCCGCCAATGCCTCTTCGGGGATCCACTGGTTTGGTTGAGCAGTGTTCCCTTCACTTCCAATATCGTAAATTTCCTACAAGAGTCCAACGCCGTTAAGATATAACATTCTAGGACTGCTTCAAGGGACTATGCAGGGTCGATACGGTGAACCATCAGACACACCTTGACATCTGGCACTTCTCTCAGCCTCTGCCGTGTCTCTTCATCGTCCCCAGTGCTGATGGTTTGGGAAACTTTCTCCAATCCCGGCCAGGAATATCCTCGATGCACTGCCCACCCCTCAGGATGAGGTGCTTGCATCTTAATGTCCTTCGGGAGCTCGAACAAGCATCTCATCCAGTCAAAGGTCGAGTCGAGGACATGCTCAGGCAGAGAGTGATTGATGATGTAAACGAAGCCGACTCGCTGACATGCTTCCACAAGCTCTTGTGCAACCCGTCGGCGGGCGGCTTCATCTTCAGTGTTGAACCATGCTTTAAAATCCACGATGGGGATTGTCATGGGAGTAGGTTCGCTGATTGAAGACATGCTGGTCCAAGCTAGGGGGGTGGGTTTTTTCTGCCAGTTAGCAGCGTGGGTGTCTTTATCAATGTGCCAGTTAAAGCATGAGTGGCAGGGAGTAAAGTGCGCAGATTATTGGAGCTGGGAGGTAAGGCTCCTTCGTGTTCATCTCACATATGAATCGACAAGCCGCTCCCCAGTCACATGCCTGACCATCTTTCTCGACCTGTACGATCACAACCCTCGAATTGACACGCTGGATTGGGAATCCAAGCGAGCAATGGAATAAGTTTCGTGTGATTGAATTTAGCAGGCAGCGTACAGCAACCAATTCTTGAGTGTATCGCTTCGAGTGGTTTATGGTGTGGGGAAGGTTGGAGGTACGTAGGTATGGGATGGAGTATGCTCAGTATGTAGTAGATTAGGATTATAGGAATGACATCACCAGGACCCTGCCTATCGATTGATCGTTGGTAATGGAGCAGACATTATCCACATCATCCATTAGCCAAGGGAGCGAAGGGGCCACCGGCGGACACCCAGGGCGTTTCCTGACCACACCGTCCCGTACCTAGAGTACTCCGTAGGATGATTCACTTGGCCAAAAATAGGAGAACAAGCGGGCTCCATTATTATTCCAACATGGGCGGCAGGAGGAGGCCCGGGATTAGAAACCACCGCGGGCGCCGGTCCGTTGCTGTGGCAGGGGAACTCTACTAGTCTCTAGTGGAGACGCCGCTGCCTGAACGGCCGGAAGATGCAGCGCCAGCTTTCCATCACCCACCCTGATCCGCTGCAGACTTGATTGCTCCAATTCATAGGCTAGAAGGTGAAGGGTTTACTTTCAGTCAGTCACCTTGTGAGTCTTCCTTTTACAAGCCTGGTTGAGTTCATAATTTGCTATGAACCCCATTTCAGCGATAGCTAATCTCTCCCTTATCTATAGATCGTCTCGGCCGCTTCGAGAAGTTTGTTGATCGCTCTGCAACTATCGCATCGGATCAAAGTCGAAGGTACCTACACTGATCGCGAAACGGCAGCCATTGTGAGCACCAATTCACAGTCCTAAATCCACGCTACACATCCATTCTCGATACGATTTGGCGGGCGCACAACAGCCCTAGCCCCTCCAGAATGAAGCTTTTCGGGTGGATCTCGGTCGCATTCCTCGCCTCGACGGCTTTATCGATAGAGACAGCAGCACCTTCGATCGAGACACTGCCATTCTCGCAGCCCCAAGTTGCAGAGTCTAGACACAGAGCATTCGAGGTGCTGCAGATTCTCAGAAAGCGAGACGGCAACTGTCCCTCCGGTTATGACACTTGTTCCAAGCTGGGCCACTCCGATATCTGCTGCAGGGACAATACCATCTGTACTCGCGACGATGCCAACAATATCGCCTGCTGCCCGACCGGAGCTAGCTGCACGGGGACGCTTTCTGCCACTGGCACCGGAGTAGTCGTGGTCGGAGGTTCTACTAGTAGCTTCCGATTCCCTCAGACAGCAAGCGCTACGCAAACCACCGCCGGGCCGACCAGTGTCACTCTCACAGGCTCAACTCTCGCCGCCGCCTACCCATTCGTCGTCATCCCGACCTCGTTCGCCAATGCCCAGGTCTGCACATCCTACTACTCCTTATGTCAGAGCGAGTATACTGGCTGTCTGTCACAGCTCGGGGGCGGGTATGCAGTGACGGTTGCCGTAGACGGCGGTTCGGGGACGACCCGGGCAGGCGTCTCAGCAGCTATGTCGACATGCTCTAGTCTCAGTCTGGAGGCTTGCCATGGCCTGGAAATCGGATACTGCGCGGCCTACACCACCGGCGTTTACGAGAACCGAGCGACAGGACCCAGACGCACTTCCAGCCTCGAGGACCTTCTCTTCGGTATGTTTATCGGAGTGGCTGGAATGTTCATGTGAAGTTGTCGTCCTACAGGGTACCGGGCTTCATGTCGATAACGTACGGAATTTGGATATATATGCTTGCTGGCAATTTATGACTGAATTGGTTGGGATGCGAATGGGATGACAATTGATGACCAGTTTCGAAACTCTTGGCAGGCTTCGGAGCTTTTGACGCTTATATATGGGATCTGACTTATGAAATGATGTGACGATGATGTGCTATGTTCGGAAGTTTTAAGGCTAACATGACTGTGATGTATTCGCGGAGAATCTTGTACATAAGAATGACAATGAGATAGCATCAATGCACACACAAGATGAAGTGCTATATCGTCTCACAAAATAAAGTATAGCCCAAGCACGATTCTAGTTCGGACCAGGTCTCTGAAGTGGGAATACGACAACGAGATCCATACTGGTCTGATGTGCGCATACCGGGGTGGGTGCCACACACCGCTTCACCAACGCATTGTTATAAATAGGGCTTTCTAGACCGGTGACGAGCGGAACATACTAACAAACTGGGTCCGTGGTATAGATTGGAGGTCACAGATCATAGGTCAGATCCAAGGTAGCTTACTGCATCACTCATACGCCAAAAGAATCACTGCCCAAGTAAGGAATTGAATTAGTCCTCGGACGACACGTAGGAGGTGCTGGTGCGGTGGTCTCCATGCCTGAATACCTGATTTGTGACGGTGTGTGGTCAGAGAGTCAGACATGCAGTCAGTACCTGACAGAACTTCCACCCGGGCATCAAATCAGGGAAGACCATTGCCAGACCGACTCTCAGTCTCGTCACGGAGAAATCCTCTAGAGGGGTGGAGCCCAAACATGGTTTCGCAGGCTAAATCCCTTAGTTTGCGTATATTTTTGCCCAGCATGAGGGTGACTGGTGCAAAAGGATGATGACGCTGTCAGGAACCTCCAGCAAAGAGGGGGAGAAATTCAAGAAAGCAAGCAGCGGGTGAATGATAGACTGAGTACTCCGTAGACGTAGACGGGAGGGGCAGTGGGAACTGGAGCAATTGACCAGTGCACTCCGGAGGGGCAGCAAGTGCACCGAGTGGGGGTATCCCAGCCTCCCGAATTTCCATTTTTAAATCTGATGAAGCGTAAGTGGTAAGTTGACAATCATGACTCCTTCCAGCTCCTTCATTGCGGGTTGGCAGTGATTGGCGGTTGCTGTCGCATAAATTGCGGTGGTTGGGGAGACGACGGCACGGAGGCTGGGATCAAAAGACAGGAAGGGAGACGTCGGAAACTCGACTGCATGAACAGCTCTTCCTCGGTCTAGTTCAGTTTACTCTCTCTCTCTCTCCCCCCCGCCTTCTCTTTCTCTCTGACTCTTTGCTCATTCTTGCTTGCGCGGAGAGATTTTTCTCGTTTTCTCATATCCACACTATTGACAGTTGCATTCCAGTCCATTGCTTGGCTTTGTTTACTGTATGCTTTTGTCCGTTGTATGAAGCTCGGTTACCATACTACGGGGCCGTTGACACGGGCGTTGTGATAAGCCTGAATCCTGGACATCGCTGAGAGCGATCGGAATTCAGAAAACATTCCAGAGCCCCAGTATACGCCCCCCTCGTGGCTGTCATCGCTAATCAGACGTTCTCTCTTCGCCATGCATATGTCCCGCATACTGCAGTCGTCCATTTCTATACTCCCTTTACTAAACCTTCAGGCCGTGACGGCGATCTCACCGGACACTGCGCCTGCAACTGCGACGGCGACGGCGACGGCGACTACAGCCCCAACCGCAATCGCGACGACCTTGGAATACGAAGAGCACGATTATGCCAATGGCACAGTCCTAGAGAAACGCTGCGCAAATCCCTGCGGCTACTATAGCCAGCTCTGCTGCAGCTCCAGCGAGTCGTGTAGTACCAACAGCAATGGCCAAGCCGAGTGCGTAAGTGCTGGCAGCGGCGGCAGCTGGGAGTACTTCACCACAACCTATGTCCGAACCGAGACGGAGACTGCTACGTTCACTTCCACATGGAGCAGCTATATCTCGGCAACTTCGTCCGGCTCCAGCTGCGATGCCAGCGTCGGGGAGACCATCTGCGGTAGTGACTGCTGCGGCCCTGCGTACGTCTGCTACAGCAACCAGTGTATCTTGGGAAGTACATCCATCTGGGCCACGGAGACTGCCACGCCGGCCGTCCGAGGCACGACTTTATCGACAGCCACACACACGGCCTCGATAACAACCACCCAGGGCTTCATTGCTCCCGTCAACACGGCCGGCTCAACGGTGATCGGAATGAAGGCTTCAAGTGGTGGATTGAGTGGTGGTGCGATTGCAGGCATCGTCATCGGAACAATTGCCGGCGTCATCCTGCTGCTGCTACTATGCGCTTGCCTGTGCTGCCGTGGTATTCTGGACTCGCTCTTTGCATGTCTGGGCTGCGGTCGTCGAAAGAGAAAGGAGACGACCTACGTCGAAGAGCGTTACCATCGTCATTCGCATGCGCATGGCGCCGCTCGGCCCGAAGGACGGACCTGGTTCGGAAGCCGGCCAGCAGCGGCAGCAGCATCGACTGCAGGGGAGAAGAAGAAATCTTCCTGGAATGGTTTGGCTACCATTGGAATCATACTGGGTGCGCTTGCACTGTGCCTGGGCTTGAAGAGAAGCAGAGACCACCGCGACGACGATGAGAAGACGGATTACACATACCCAAGTAGTTATTACTACTACTCCGACTATTATACCAACGACGGTAAGCGCTGCGCATTCTCGCGAGATTGATGTCATTCGGAATGCTGACCCCATACTTTTTAGGCAGCGAAATCACTGATGACCGGCGCACAAGAGAGACAAGACGCTCCAGACGATCTCGTACGCGCTCACGAAGATGATGAATTGACGGAACGAACCCGACGAACTTTGAACATGATTTCCTGGTCACAATGGACCCCTTCTTTTCTCTTTCTTGCTTATTCTCACAAGCTGTTTGCATGAATCGGCGCTCTATCAGGTTCCCGGCGTGTGTATTATGACGTTTTCTTCAGTTTTCTCGCTGAAGGACTTTCTATGTATGATGATGCCTTATGTTGTCATGTTGTTATGCAAACCCCTGCGATGTGCTAATGTTTCGGATGATTGCGATGTTTCTTTTCCCAATCGATGGAAGACCTGGGAAGGCAGATGTAAATATGAAATCAATGAAAGATATGAGAGAA
Organism: Aspergillus aculeatinus CBS 121060; assembly: GCF_003184765.1. Taxonomy (NCBI): domain Eukaryota; kingdom Fungi; phylum Ascomycota; class Eurotiomycetes; order Eurotiales; family Aspergillaceae; genus Aspergillus; species Aspergillus aculeatinus. The sequence goes on from NW_020291482.1 coordinate 81,909, forward strand.
TCTAATCAGAGATTGCTTTGAAGACAATGAAAAAAAGGTGAGCAAGCTGTAGACCGGAAATATGCTGTTTTGTTATCTTGCATTTTGCCGGCATGTACTCCGTACCGGTGTACAGTATAGTACTATTCCCTCTGAGGCCGGCAAATAAGATGGCCACACGCACAAGCTGCATCGAGCCTGAGAGCCTGAGAGTACTGCTTCCGATCGTACCTATTGCTTGAGTTCCGAGTTGGCGACAAAGATAATCATGCACCTGCCAGATCAACTCGTGCGCATTTCTCACGGTGTAACCTGCAAGGCGCCTATCAACGGTCCGAGGACGGGCTGGGAGGAAAATGACATGGGGTCGACTCAAGTACTCCGTACTCCGGTCTGAAAAAGAAAGAAAAAAGCAAAGCATGTATCACATTGCTTGAAGGAGGGCGATCATTGACTTGTCTCAGATCTTGGGACTCGGGGAGTTGTTCCAAGAAAAGGGTCCAGGCGAAACTCCGAGGGTCGGCTTCTTCCTCCTACTAGTTTACTACTGTACTGTAGTTACTGAGTTACTCCTCTCTCAGTACTCCGTGGTAGTAGTAAGCACGGCACAAACTGCCCGGGCGGAACCAGTGCCTCCCCGCCTCCCGTAGTCTCAAGTTCAAGTCCCAACTGGAAGTCCATTCCAATTCATTCATTCATCAATTCCACCCTCCGTCCTCCTCACCACCACCTCGACATTCAAATCAACTTCGCCCCCACCCAAACACCACAACCTCCACCCCCCACGATTACATACACACCCAGTGTACATAGCCTATATCCATGAGTACAATCTCGAGCTTGGCTTCTTGACACACTCTGAACACTCCCCTCGATATTCCCTGTCTTAGTCCGGTTTTTATCCGCCCAGGGCTGTTCCAAGGTCTTCCCTCCTGAGGATTACGAGTCCCCGTTGTGCTCCGAGTCTTCGCCAACCCCGTCATGCTTCAAACGCAGACCCAGCACGTTTTTTCTCATCAGCATCAGTACCCGCAGGCTGATCCCTCGTGGCTGCAACATCAGCAGCAGCAGCACCACCAAGCCCACCCGCACCAGGCTCAGCAACAGCAGCATTCTTTGGCCGCCCAACAGCATGCCCAAGTTCAGGCGGCCGCTGCCGCCGCCGCCGCCGCTCAACAACAACACTACACCCGGATCGCTATGGCAGGAAATGCCGGTGCTGGTAACCCTTCCCAGGGAGCCGGTGCTGGAGGGTTAGGTGGGGATGGTGCTTTGTCGGGTGCGGTGTCGGTAATGGATGGCGGGATCAGCGATGAGAACCGCAAGGTCTTCATCTGGGTCGCAGAACTCCTGGATCCGAATCGCAGAGAGGCGGCTCTCATGGAGCTCAGCAAGAAGAGAGAGCAGGTTCCGGAGCTCGCGCTGGTGATTTGGCATTCTTTCGGTATGGTCTCGATGCTGGCCTGCTTCACCAATCTGGGTGGCAACTAACATGATCCGGACCTCTAGGAGTCATGACTGCACTACTTCAAGAGATCATCTCTGTATACCCGCTGTTGAATCCTTCTCAGCTCACTGCCGCGGCCTCGAATCGAGTTTGCAATGCGCTGGCTCTGCTTCAGTGTGTCGCTTCCCACAACGAAACCCGCACTCTATTTCTTAACGGTACGTGGCCCTCTGAAAGTCTCACAGCCATGAAGCACTTCTGACATTTCATCGCTCTCGCTCACATAGCGCACATTCCCCTTTTTCTATACCCCTTCCTCAACACGACATCCAAGTCGCGCCCTTTCGAGTACCTTCGTCTCACCTCGCTCGGAGTGATCGGAGCCCTGGTCAAGAATGACTCCTCTGATGTTATCAACTTCCTTCTCACCACCGAAATCATCCCCCTCTGCCTTCGCATCATGGAGACGGGCTCCGAGCTGAGCAAGACGGTCGCGATTTTCATTGTGCAAAAAATCCTCCTCGACGATATCGGCCTGGCGTACATCTGCGCGACCTACGAAAGATTCTATGCCGTGGGTACCGTCTTAAGTAATATGGTTACTCAACTTGTGGAGCAACAGACTGTTCGACTTCTCAAACATGTCGTACGTTGTTTCCTTCGGTAAGCCTACTTTCTCCGTCATACCCCGCCCCGCATGAATCACACGTGCTAACGGTTGAACAGGTTGAGCGACAACAGCAGAGCGCGGGAAGCTCTGCGACAGTGTCTTCCCGAACCGCTGCGAGATGCGACCTTCTCCTCCGTCCTCCGTGATGACGCTGCCACCAAGCGTTGCCTCGCGCAGCTCCTCATCAACCTCTCGGATAATGTCTCCGACGGCGCACCGGGTGTTGCCATGTAAAAAGTCTCAAAAGCATCTCTTTTTCTTTTGATTTATTACTTGGTATATTTGACCACCTTATGACATGCATGGGACCGGCTCTAGGCGAAACATGGATTACAAGGCGCAAACTTCATGGTATGGCAATGCATTGACGAGATGAAAATATAAGATCGAGATAAAAAAAAACCCACCGGAAGAGGATGGAGATGAAGGCGATCAAGAGGGAAGGGAAAAAATCTAGGTAGGGGACCACCGCTTGCGCTTGGGGTTTCTGTGTCCAATGTTATCAAAGGGTTTGCTGTTTTCTATTCGCATTGTCTGGGCTTATCTGTTCTGGGCCTGCTGTGATTTTGTTATAACTTCATTCTTCCCCCCCTGTTTCTCTTTTACATTGCCCCCAGTGTTGAACACTTCTTTTCCATTTCGGTCACAATGGTTTGGCTGTGCGGTGGCGTGGATACGGATGGCGCTATTTGTCTTTGTGCATTTTGCTTCTCCTCTATGATCCCCTTTCCACATCCTCCATCTGAGTGAGATAGACCCTCTTTGAGCGAGATACCAAGATTTAGTTGTTGTTTTTATTCCTCCTTCTTTTACTTTCTGTTGTGTTAAGCTGGTTCTGCTTCTGTCTGCTGTGTGAAAACTTCCATCTGGCTATAATATGCGCAATTGTTGTTGATGGGCTTCATCTCTTTTTTCTTTTCTTTTCTTTACTTTTCTTTTATTTTTTCTTTACCATCGCATGCATACTTCCTCTTTATTCTTAGTTAATATCAAAATCTACTATTTACAGAAGCGCAGCCTGCAGCCTTGAACAGAGGGGTGAATCAATATTGGAATGAAGGGCTTATCGATGCGCCACTATCAAACGAACCAAACCAAACCAGACCAAACCACGTCACCTGACCGGGGTCTCGACGCGCCGCAATCAGACGGACGGGACTGTGAGCTCATTCATCTCTTCAGCCAGCCCAGCCCCGAACGAACACACGCCCGCCCGCCCTGGCGAACGATTTCCTGTGTCTACTCAGTAACTACTAACTACCCACCATCCCGTCGATCACGCCCTTGCCCTCCCCTCCGCTTGTTACATTGAGCCACCTTCTGTGCAATTTACTCTCGTGATCTCCCACGTATCATATCATACATTACTTACGTTCCAACCGATCACAAAATCTCCCCCCTCGCACTGCAGAAGCGGATTCGCCGCTCCCGTCGGAACCTTGTCTTGCGCTGCGGCGCCTTTGATGGTCTTGATCCGCCGTCATGGTATCGCGAAAGCGCGCCCTCTCCGAGGTGGATGCTGCTCCGGAGCAGCCACCTGAGGAACAGGGCCTCCTTCAGAGGCTGCGGAACTGCTGGGAATTTGCGAATCTCATGCAGTACATCGCCATTTTTGGGAAACCTATGAAGATTGATGAGGATTTTGGAATTGAGGTATGGGTGCATCATCCGTGCGGCTGAGGTTCCCTTCATTTATTATTTTTTTTTCTTTGGCCCGAGCTGCTCTCGTTGCTATTCTCTAATCCTCCGGTCGCGCTTTCTTCGCAAACAACTGACATTTTGCGCTTCGCGTTTGCTTTCTAGGACCTAGAAAATGAGTGTATGAAGCCGGAGTCGTCAGAAAAACTCCTGGAGATCGGACTTTGTCTCCTCAAATGGGTGTCGTCGCATCGTGGCCTCACGTACGTCACCGTCTTGGACCCAACTTACCTGTGTGTTACTGCTGACGCCATGTCCTTGCTGCTCTTAGGTTCGACAACTTCGATGAGTATACGCGACGCCAGTACAACGCGAAGGCCCCCCATATCACGAATCCCTTTGGATATGACGAGGTACCCAATAAGTTCTTGGAGTTTGATGTGTTCTTGAAGCTTCGCGTTCTCCACCAGCTGTCCATTTGGACTTTCTGGAACCCCGACCGCATCCGTGACAAGATGCCGGAACAGCGCGAGTTGGATCAGACACAATGGGTAGGTGCCTCCCTGCGGAGAGATTTCGTGATGCTCAAGTCGCTCACCTTTCGGATTCCGTTCCTAGCGCATTGAAGAGATAGGCTACGATCGCGATGGACGATACTATTACATCCTGGACGACAACAGACTCTATCGTCGGACCGATCCCCCGATCCCAGCACCCAAGCCGGTCAAGAGCAAGTCTAGGAGAAAGAGCGCCCGGGCGGTCAGAGCGTCCAAACGGAGAAAGGTGACTGGGGTTGACCCTGTGGAAGAGTCCGAAGAGGAGAATGATGGTGCTGCGGACGGGGAAGTTTCCAAGGATCCCTTCGCAGATATGCAGTGGGAATGCATTGCTATCACCCTCTCGGACTACCGGCAATTCCTGGAGACGATCCAAAAGACCAGGGATCCCGATGAGAAGATTCTCCGTGATCGGATTGTGGAGCAGGTCCTTCCCATCATCGAAAAGGAAGAAGAGTCCCATCAGCGACAAAAGGTCAAGCGTGAGAAGGAGCTTGCCAACATGCAGCTGCTTGCGGGCGCCAAGCGGTCCAGTCGACTTGCCGGAAAGGCGGAGAAAGAGAGACAAGAGCGCGAGGCTATTGAGGCATCGCGTAAACGGGAAACTGAATTAGCCGCGGCTCTCAAGGAGGAAGAAAGACTGAAGAAGCTTGAGACAGAGAGACGCTCGCGCATCATCACTCGTGAGCAGCGTACCAAGGATCGCGAGCGCAAGCGGATTCTGCACGAAAACGAATTGCAGCGCATTGAGGAAGAGCACAAGAAGGTCGAGCGAGGCGAGAGTCGAGCATCCGAGAGGCATCTCAGGGCTGAGATGGAAAGATATCGGAAGAATCTCGAAGATCTTTCCCAAGAAGATCAGTGGACATTCGATTGCTCGGGCTGCGGTGTCCACGGTCAGAATCTGGTAAGTCTCAAGCGCCGATGATAAGACGCGTCTGCTAATCCAAGGTAGGATGATGGTTCTCATAGCGTCGCATGCGAAAAGTGCAATGTGTGGCAACACAGCAAGTGTCTTGGTATCCCCAAACACGAGGCCGAGCGCGAAGATTTCCATTTTGTCTGCGATGACTGCAAGAGGCGCGATGAGGAGGCGAAGAAGCCCAAGATTCCGCCGTTGAAATTCCGACTCGGTTCCTCAACTTCACCCTCAGGCGCTGCCGGCGGCGAGCAGAAGATCAGAGACGCGGAAACATCCCCCCTTCCAGCCACGAAACGAGCTCCGTCTACTGGCCCCATGCCTTCAGTTGAATCTCCTTCAAAACAGTTACCATCCCTACCACACATGATCTCTCAGACTTCCGATCAATCTCCCTCTTTGCCCCCGGCATCTCCCGAGCGCCGACCCTCGTCTGCGCATGCAGCGCCGTTGAGTTCCCCTCGGGCTCCATTCTCCCCGTCAAAAGGCATGAATGGCTTTACTCCAGCATCCAAGGAACTGCCCCCCAAACTTCCTTCAATGCAGCTGCCGCTTAACGGTCGTGAATCCTTCACTGGCGGCGGTCTCTTTGGACGGCGCCCATCGTCATCTCATTCCGTACACAGCCCAACCCTTCCGTCTCCCATCCAAAACCGTCCCTCTATGTCACCGACCCAGGGCAACCGCGACGTCGGTCCGCTTGCAGGGTTTCCGCCCGGGGCATCGTCGGACCATGTGGCTCCGTGGACACCGCACGGCCAGCATCAGACTCCACGCCCCAACACGGGCAACAGCAATGTCCCGCTGCCCCCACTCAGCAACGGCCGACCGTCCTTCATCGCCACACCTACCGGCGGTGGTGGCAGCCGGTCGTCGCCGCCGCAGAGCTCGCACGGCGTGCCCTTCTCCGGGATCAGCCCGACCAAGCAGTCGCCCAGGCCCATGACCTCGGGCAGCATCGCCGGCGCGCCCGTCCTTCCGCCGATCCAGAAACTCGAGCCCAGCCCCAAGTTGATGGGCCGAAGCTCGCCCGACGCGCCGATCCCGCCGCCAATCAAGTGCATGACCCCGGAGCAAGAGGAGCGCCGGCAGAGGGAGAATGCCCTGCGACAGCAGGCGGCGCAACTGAACGGCCAGCAATCGATCATGTCGTCGCCTTCCCTCAACCGCATCCCGCCGCTGGGACCACCTGCGGTGGCGCCTAAGCCCGGGACAACCTCTACACCGTCTGGTCCAAATTAAAGGGCATTAGAATCGATTTGCTTTTTGTCACATTCGTCGCCTGATACGTGTTTGCATTGGACAAAAGCGGATTGGCTCTAAAGCGGATCTTTGATTGTGACTACTATAAGATTCCTTGACCGCTTGAAAAGACCTGGCATGTTCCATTTATCCGGCAGGGGTTGTTGTCGTCTGAAGCAGCAGGGAGGGGGGGCGGGCGGTGCTTCATAGGTATGAGCTGACTTGGACTCGTCTTATTGTTTGCCTGCTGGACCGCTTCCAAGCCCAAGCCCAAACCCCTGTCCGTGAATGCAGCCGGACGTGTCGTTTCATACCTCCTACTACGCACATCTATCTATCTAACTGTCTCCCCAATCTTCTCACTCGTCAGAGTCTTGTGCTCTGGCCTACCTACCTTGTCTTAACACACAACTTCTTTTTTCCACATCTCATTTTGCTTCGACTGGAATTGCTTGGGTTGGGGCACCGGATACAGTTTCTACTTTCCTTTTTGTTTCCCCTTGTGCTCCGAATATCTTCTTCTGGTTTAGAGAGAGGTCAGGGCGTTACAGGCATTCGGAATAACCAAATACAAACCATAGATAAGGAAAGGGGGGAGGGAGCATATACTGAATTTTCTTTTCGGAATCATCATACGCCACGCTTGAAGTTCGCTAGCTAGTTCAGTTCACACAGGGCCTGCCTACATTTCAATCAAGAGTATTTCTGTTCCAAGTTGAATTAGATACCTACCAGAAAAGGAAACAAGCTCAGTCGACTCGGGAACCTTAATGGTCGATTTTAGGGGATCGGAATCACGGCTTCTCCCGCTCGATTAGGCCTGAAGCTTGATAGGATCGGTCCCGCTGAAGCTTTTCTCAGATCGGACCATAGACTTTTAACCCGTCTAGCGATCGAGAAGAGGGTAACTTTCCGCCGCCATCTTGTGTTCTCCCCGAAATGTATACCGCGTCTACAAGATTTGCGCTTGTGGTATATGGCATACGAATAGGTCTAGCCTGGTTCATGTCAGTACTTTCGATAGTCGCTTTTTTCGTTCCCTGCTGACAGCTTGCTCGCACTGCGAATAGTTCAGATAACTAACCAAGAACGGAGCAACGACACACCTGTTTCTGCATATACCTTTTTCCTCTGCCTCGACACGAGTTGCCATGCAAAGTACAGAAGTGTGGTCACCTCCCCATAGGATGAGACCTGTCGAGACTGCTGCACAGCGGATGGATCAGCGACAGGAGGAATAAACAGCCCAGGGTGAATTGAAGCGACTTCCACGATCTGCACCTAACTATTTGTTTCTTCTTCTGCGCGACAGTCACCTAGCTATAGGTGGACTATTTAGCACGGTGAATAACCCCTGTCAAGCGTCAGCACCTTTTGGTCGCAGTCACCTGTCAAATATTCTGCACTAATGAAGTCGGGTCCTGCATCAGGCAGGCCTAACATTCTGCACGTCCGTAACTGCAGGTGGCGGCAGCTAGATTAGCTTCCCCGGGGAAGGGGAAAGGGCGACAGTGATGTAACGGTGGAGAGGGTGGGTGGAAAGCACTGCCGACTGGCAGGACAGGGGAGCGCAGAGCAGAAATAGGGTGGATGGGTGGGTGGATGGAAGAAAGGACGTTGACGACGACGGGCACGATGGCACGTCCCCTTGCCTTGCGCTTGCCTTGCCTAGGACGGTCTTGTTCGTGCCTCCAGCTGTCTAGATGGGCTCTCCATCGAAGCCCTGTTCCCCGTCTGGATTCGGTCTGCTAGGATCTCCGTCCATCCGCCATCCGGCCGCGTGTCTGTTGTCCCATCCGCCCGACGGCCCCTACGGCCCTGGCCGTGCCGACCATCCCTCCTGACCATATCATCTTACCAATCTGACTGGTCGGCTTCTAGCGAGCTGGCAACAATTGCAGTGGAGGGGTGGGAGGCGAACGAATAAGGTAGACGAAAGGTAGACGAATCATGTGCTTGTAATGCTTGTGCAGAATGAACAATAGTCCTGTTGACAGGGCCCACCTAGAACTCCGGAGCAAACAGGTTAGTCCTCTGTTCTCTCTATCTCTGCAATGGCTTTTGATGATTGGACCTTTCCCTGCTCCTTGAGGGTCCAGAATCTCCTGCTGCAGATTGGCAAACAAAGGCCAGCAAATGAGAGAAGGGATGAGAGGGGATGAGAGGGGGGGAAAGAGGAGAAAAAGAAACCAGCGACGGACAAACTCATTATGTGAGATGCTGCAGAAGTCCTGCAGAAAAGACACAATAGAATAGTTGCCTTCTCTCTCTCTCTCTCTCTCTCTCTCTCTCTCTCCACTTTGCTGTGACCCACTTGCTCTGTTCTTGTTTTGTAGTGGTTGCTCTCTTCTCTAGAGCTGGATGTGTATGCGCATACACTGGAGTAGATGGAGAGGGTTGTATGGCGTGATTGGGAGGAGGTCGGTATGATGCACCTGAGATAGGCATGTAGTAGTACTGATCATTTTCAATGAGGGAGAAGGTGAGCGAAACGGAAGGAGCTACTAAGTTACATACAGCTGATCAGTCGATGGATACCTCAGACGGAAGGAAGGAAGGAAGGAGGGAAGGAGGCTAGGCAGGGTCCTCTCGGCAAACCCATCCGACAAACTCTGCGAAAAACAATCTCATTCATTATTACCGATCGGTAAGGGTAAGGGAGGGGAGGGGAAAGATCGTGCTATGTCGTAAGTTATGCTCTTCGCTTAGGCACATACAGTATTAACTACATGCCTGACAATAGTTAACGTCCTCCCACGCACTGATTTCTAATCCTGGGATGTGGGGGGGTGCGCCTCGGGTGGGGTGGGGTGGGGAGAGATAAGCTAGGACTTATATCAATGATATACTCATGCATATTCGATCAAGGCCGAGGTCATATTCGATGTCAGTAGATATACAGGACAGTATTCTAGCTACGTCTCCTCTAAGTATACGATGGTGCAGTAGTACAGTACATATGTACAATCCACAGGGAGACGTGCAATAATGCATCAAAAGGGTATACCCTAGATGTTCCTATATGTACTGCAGTGCACCTCTCGAAAAAACGAATCTACTTGCAGCCAACGTACTCCGTAGTTAGAACCCCCCTTTTTTGAGGTTACCAGGTCAATCAATACATAGACAATATGCACAGTATCTTTTTTCTCACCTCCTCCTGCATGCAGCAGTAACCGCCAGCACAGCGCATCTCCTCGACAGCAATTATACTCAAAAATTAGGTAGGTGGAGAGTATGACTCCATGCAGCGATCTCCGACTCGGAAATGTACTGCCTAATAAAGCCGGCGAGCATCTGATTGACGGCAAAATCCGGCCTGGGCATCAAACGGGTATAGACTCTTCTCGGCTAAGGCTCCAGCTGTTTAGTTGCTGTGGTTGCATTTTGCTTTTTCTTGGGGCTGATCGGTTTAGGAAGGAGTCTTATGTCCAGCAAATCTGAAGTATGAATAACAGTGTACAGTACATGACGGAAAGGAAGGAGAATGTCAGAGCCAGGGGGAGGGGGGAAGGGATGAATCATTGATGGGGTATAGTCAGGTATAGAGTTAACTTTTATGTGCATACCTTTACCTACAGATCTACCGGTAACTTATACTATACTCTCTGAAACTGTTTGGGCGTACAAGGTGATTGTTATCGTGTTATAGAATTTTCTCGCACCTGGAAAACAATGGGAGGGAAGGGGGAGGCATGACTTCGTGCTACTAGTGAGAAAGAAAGTCAGAGCTAGTAGCTTGGGTGGTTGAGTTCGGGATTTGAAGCTTTTCTGCTGCTGCTGCTCTCCGCAGCTTTGAGAAGAAAGCCCCCTAACCAAGGTAGCTAACTAGCACTAACATACGTAGTAGCTTCAGTCGCTCCGGAAGTGAGCTTCTCTTTTTCATTTCTCTCTCTTTTATTTAAAAAAAAAAAGAAAAACCTGCTGGTCATCCAAGAATGGTACGATGGACGGGGGACAGTGATGACCTCAGCCGTCACATTCGGGAACTCGGGTTACTACCGCCCCTACCAAGAAGCAAAAAAGGAGAGGAATGCCTCGTAAAACTTACTTACTTTTTCTTCCCTCTCAAGCGAAATCGCCGGTATGGAGCTCCCTCCAAACCGTGAAGGGGAGAAAAGGGTCTCGACTCTCGGGTCCTTCGGAATGACCCGACTGGTGACGGCCTCGTAATCTTATCTCGTCTGGTAGACTACCGGTAGACTAGAAGATAGCGTCAGAGAATTGAGGGTTAGTTAGTCTAAGACTTGAAGCGCTACATTGGCGGCAAAGCTTAGGGCTATGCGAAAGGACCGAAGAGAAAAGGGTAAAAAAAGACAAACGATCAGTCTCAGTCCGGCCGAGATGGCGGCATGGCGTGGGTGATAGTATCATCGTAGGATCATAGTGGTCCGTCCCCACCCGTCACATTCCTTCGCTCCATAGTTCCAATATAGGATCACGGTAGGTAAGTTAAGTCGACTTGTAGGTAGCACTTGCAGCACGAATGCTAAATTTATTGTACGGAGGGAGGTACCACCTCTAGTGCTGTGTACATACAGCACCCAGTAAGGAGTACTGAGGAATATCTATCAATGTCTAAGATTTGAGATCGGTCTCCTTTTTCTTGTTGCTTTTTTGATCTCCTTTTGCGCTCCTCTTCTCTTGAAGTATCCGGTTTCGCGCAATGGAGTATGATAAGCAGGACAGGATCTCCCGGATTGGAACTATGCATAGATAGCACCTCATCACACATAAGTAGACGTTAAATTGTCAACCCATCGCATGAGTTACCGAAAGGCGTGTAGCCCCAGAGCCCAGCGCAGCCCAGCGCAGCCCAGCGCAGCCCTACCTGCTAAGTAGCTCCGGTCGGAATACTTTGAATACGAGTAAGTTAACGCTGGCAGGCGCAGAACCGAAACCAGAGGGGGGCGCCTCTCCAGCCGACGGTCTAACTATCCCAAGCGGGTAAACAGTCGAAGACAGGCTCGAAACCGCCTGCGCCGCAAGTGGGGTAAAGGGTGGTCAGTGTGGGCTCCACATTCCTGTCTCTCCCCCCGTCCCGAGCTGGGTGCGCTTTTCGATCGGGGGCAAAGTCGAAGTAACGGATCCGATGCGAAGTGGATTATCCGAATGAGTCGTGACTCGTGAGTCGTGAATCATTTGATGCAGTGGATAAGTAGTGAGTAAGTACCTAGCGCTTGGCCCGTTCACTTAGCGTTTCATTGGCAGCCAGACCCATATTTGGTTCTTCTTCTCCCTAATATTTTTCTGTGTCTCTCCAATCAATTCCTTGTCTAAGAGCTGTGGAAAGGTAATGAGGTAGTTAGTTGGTTAGTCAGTTACTCCGTAGTGAATTCATAAGAAGATAGCTATGTAATCACAGCCCTGTGCCTCTCCAGCTCCAAGCGACTGAAGTCCAGCTGCAAGTGAACAAATCTCACCTCCCTTAAACCACCTTACCTACTCTACCCCGTCTGTATGTACAGGGCACTACACTCCAAAATGAACATGATTACGAGCAAGAACCACCTCCACAATACCTGCATACACAACCATCCCCCCCCTCCAAATCACCCAGAAACCAAATCGTATTTCCCCACCAAAAAAACCCCGACAGTAAGTCAACGAAGTATGATTTGTATTCGGGGTGTGGCTAGCCTATGGACATGCCCAAAAACTCACGATCAAGAAGATCTCGTCCACCCGTACTCCGGTACGGCAGAAACGCCCGAACCACATACTACACACACTACACTACCAAACTCAAGCGGCTGCTTGTTCCCTCATCTTTCTGTGTGTGATTTCATCAGCCTTGCGACCCCCCCAAGGAAAAAAAAGTTTCGATGAGCGAGACCCCCCCCCCTTCTCCTTCAGGCTCAGTCATTAAGTTTCCTCTGAGTTCTCTTTTTTCTTTTCTCTTGATTTAATTTTTTTCTTTTTTTTGCTTAGGTCACTCACTTTACTCACACTGTCTTCGCTATTCCCTACTCGATTCAGGCTACGCTTGGCCACGCCCGGGGGGTAGCTAGCTACCTAGCTACGGTAATCATTGATTAGGTCTAATAGGTGAACATACGGTAGTAGACAGATACTGTACAGAGATAACCATCAAATCCCGCGGAGAAACAGTGTCTATCACAATTGACCGACGACTAAGAAAAGATGGGACATTTGGGGGTTACGAGATTAGGCAGATTAACGCGCTGTGATATTACGTGGAGGCGTGCGACGATCTACGTCGAGAAACTTTGAGGGGAAGGGGAAGGGGGGAGGGCGAGGGGAGCGAGGAAGAATTGATCTAGAAGACTGGGGCTGGGTGTCTGATCGCGCGCGCGTCTCTGGGAAGTTTTAACTTAATATTGATCCGCATGAAGTATCCCGTACGATTTACGCTGGAAGTTCTAGATAGATCGATGGAAAGAAAAAAAGAAAGAAAGAAGTGGTGAGATTAGACAAACGGCCAATCTCCCACAACTTAGTTACTAGTGCTCTATACACTAACTATCTAATGATCGGCTACATATGCGGGAGAGGTAGAGAAAGAGAAGGGGGGCCAGAGAGAAGGAAAGCATAAAATAAGATTTATCGCGTGATTCATTTACGCCACTCTGGACGCCTGGGGAAAGCACAGGCGAACCGTGAGCGCACTTACATGTACTACTCTTCTGCCTCGGTCGATGTCCTCGTCTACGGCAGGCTATGAACTGCAGAGGGAGACGTATGTAGTTTTAGAGCTTTTACCGCTCTCCTCGTGGGATGGGGGTAGGTACGATGTTGAATGTGTCGTGGATGGAGATAGGGTTGCGTTGGGAGTCAAGAAATCATCTGGGCTGCCGTGCCTTGGCTTGGGCGAGAGAGGGGGCTAGACTGCTGTTACTTCTCGCGAGGTACTGTTCTTGAACAGTAATCATCTGGGAGATGTGGAAGTACTGCGCCTCCCCCGACTTCCCGTCCATAAAGAGTCCGTATGGGCGTCCGTACAGGGCTTGGGAGCAGAGAAGAGGCCCTCGCCCCCCAAGCTGTAGGCTAAAGTAGCATGCGTCAGTCAGCTATGCATTTTATTCAAGACATAATGATGATCATGAATGCTCCCCCATTCTCCCCACCCATACTGGGCCGAAAAGCCTGACGGCCGGGAGTCTCTCACGAATGAAATGCAAGTTAGTTACCTCGGAGGGGGGTGGGGGGTTGTTCATACCTCGTAAGGTATCTTGCGCGCTTTACGAAGACCGTTCAATTGGGTAGACACCCTTGCATGCCGAGGAAGCTGGACTGCTGGGGACTGGCCAAGGGCTGAGTGTACTCGATACGGCAGTTTCCCCAACTTTTGCGCGGCACACGAGGTAACAGTCTATTCCTCGCACCCGGCATTGACGAATCATTGACGCAATAAATCTTGGGGTGCTTCAAGGTCGTACCTCTATCTGTGCGGCACTGATGCCATGACTTTGGTAGAGCACTGGGATTTGGTATGGAGGTCGTGTCGAAGGACTTGTGCTTTTAGATGTGGTCCGGATATGGACACGGGAAGCGAAAAGGGAGCACCAACTTGACGGTTAGCCCTGGAGAAGGGAGGACGGGCAATGCAGTGTGCTATGCCTGAAGCTCATTATGGCTGCCCTGGTGGACTCCGGATCACCATTCCTGTCATCGTTGTGGAGTCAGTCATCGACCTATGACTCGTTACATTACTTATCTTGAGCAAGTCCTGATGTCAGTATACTTGTCTAGTGGACGGTCTTACTGTGCCTAGCGAGATCAGAGCAGTAAAGTGATGACTACTATGTGGCGTGGTTTATGCACTTACCGGATTCAGATTCCTAGCAATAGCTTCTTCTCCTATGAGTTCGATAGGAGAGCAGAGTCGTTTGTCGACGCGTACTTAATACCTGGGCCCCACCATGTGGTGTCCACTTGGGAAATTGCTACTCCATGTAGGGTGAATCAGCATCAGATAACTGGTATCACGAATAGGGCAACCACGACGAGTTACCTAGTAGAATTTTGGAGGTTTTTAATGACAGCCCAACTGCATTGAGTAATTTCAGGGCATTTAATCATCTCCAGTGCGGCGATAGCCGCCCCTGAAACCATACAGACAAACCAATGGTAAGTTAGCCCATGCCGTTGTTTGACACGCTCGAAACATGCCCCAGGCTTAGTACACCTAGTCGAAGCTTCTTACCTGTGTAGTCCCTAGTACTAAGTAGTAGCTAGGGCCAGGGCCCTCTCATCGGAGGCCCGGGCTAATGGCTTTTCCGATCGATCGGATTATGACATCCACTTTAGCAGGTTAGGCTAGGGGTTCGCCGGCTGGTTCGTCTCCAGTGTCCACCCCAATTCTCAGCGGCAGGGGCTAAATTGTGATAATCAAGTGGAGTCTTGCCGAAAGAAGCCAAGGCCCAAAAACCCTTCCGCTCTAAACGCAATTATTCAGGTCTGGGCTTTCGTACTGACAGGTTCTGTACGGAGTAGCACGAAGCCGGAGGTTCCAACACTCCGAGAGCCCGTTGCAACGACTGTGGCAGATGGAAAATCACTTCTCGCTTGTTGAACTCATCAAGATTGATAAACTCTTAAAGTACTCCGTACTGTATCAGGACTTTTCGGTGGACAACGTGGGCCGTACAGTACTTTCGTCTGCTGCTGTCGATCATCATAATTCAAGATTCAATGATCGGCTCGGCCAGCTTAGTCAGTAAAAAAAACCGGCCGTTAAGTTATGTTACAGGTCTCGGATCCACGCGACGTACGGAGTACAGTATATCAATATCCGTAGCGAAAGAGCCTTCTGTATCGTCGGCACCATGCGGATGAAGCTACTCCGTAGCGCTGCTCGTGGGGGGCAATAGTCACTGGTCTCGTCTGTTCCAATTTGACATCTAGATGTCCCCTCAGAGGTGTGCTGAGCACGAGCTCCACCCACGTTGTTGGTTGGATGTGGTGGAAACAAACTGTTGGACTGTGCTGAGTGGACCGAGTGGGGGAAAGGAAGAGGCCCTAGGTAAGGTACGACTCCGTCCACCGCGACATCCTGTTATGACGCCCGGATTCAGTAAAATCCTCCATCGGTTTGTGCTATCAACAGTGACGTCAACTTTACTGCTGCTGCTGCGGCTGCTGCTGCTACTACTACTACTACTTGTGCTGCCTGTGAACGGTATGCGACAGACTTTGTATGAGGTCGCCTGGATGCCTAAAAAGTCGTGCTATCAGCCAATGTTCGGTCAATGACTGCCTCGGTGCTCGCACTTTAGGTATCTAGGCTGAGGGAGGTATGGAGAGGAATAGTATAAGGAAAAGTGACCAACCAGACCATTTTTACCGCCATGCGGCCCGTCCGAAATAAGCGCCAGATATGCGGTTGGATGCAATGTGATTCAACGGTTGGTGTCATGATTGACCGACAATCCCCATGTTTTGAGCCACGTTTTGGATCCTAGTCGGCTTGTCCACATGTTTTTCTTGTATTTGCAACATGGCGGTAAGGATTTGCACCCGACAAGCCCGACTATGTCGGTGAGTGAAAGGTACCGGTACAGCCTGTGCACCATCAGTTAGCGGCTTGGTGACTCGACCGGAGGACGCCCCAAAAAAGCCCTGCCGCCGCCATAGGTATCGGCACGGTTTGCAAGGATGCTAGCAATGTTAATGCATAGCGCATAGCACGTATAACCCATCATCTTCCAGACTAGTGTGAAGCCTGTCCTGTGACTCGTAGAGAGTTTGACGGCTCCTGACTGATCGTCGGTCCTTGCAGAAGCCATGCACCCCAAGACATCTCGGGGATATTCGCGATCTTGGATGCCCCCCCCCGATAGTCGTCAGAGGGGCCCTGCCGTTCCATTCTTGTTTTAGGTTTACTATAGAACTGCCTTGATTTCCAGAGTGCGCACTCGCAAGATGATGAAACGGCACTAGGGCTAGAATAAAGAAGCATCGAAGTAGGAGGTTATGAAACAGACAAAGATGAACAGGCTTGATGTAATAGGGAGACACCAAAGTGACGGAACCCAAGCAGAAGATTGCTGTTATTCTTAGATGGCAACTGCCGGATTTAGAACGACCTCTTTCACGCTGCGCTCGGTACCATCTCCAGACTCAACTGGAGGACACTCGCCTGATATGATGGAGTAAGCACTGTACGTATCTTGAGAGCTGTGTAGGGCTTGGAACAACATGTGGAGACTCATTTGGTCGCATCGAACATATTGCCAAGGCCCTAAGCCTATTGCAATGTGTCATAAATATTACCTACCGTCTTTCAGCTGCACCAGGAAACGGATGGAAATGGGGAAGGGGCAAGGAGGGTTGGAAGCAGGGAGAGGGCAGAGTGGCGGGGAAGAGCAGCCTTCGTGGCCGGCGGTGTTTGCTACCGGACTTGGGAAAGCGTGCCTTCTAGTGTCAACTTTGTAGACTTCCAGAAGCCCTTGGAACGCGTAGGAGAGTTTGGAACTATGAAAGTTTGTGTTAATCTTCACCATGAGCCAAGCAATCCTTGTGCCAATCCCTCTCATCTATCTGCCCGAGGGCGATTCGGAGGCTCAGCTTGCAGATGACCCTACCTAAACCGGAAAGGGAGATCAAAGACATCCGAGGAAGGACGAAGTCATAGCGGCCGATTGAAACCTCTACCATACTGAAATAAAAGTCGTCCACTCAACTTGCATAACACAATGATCGGGAGCACTTCCTTGCGCAAAGTTTCTGGGCAGGGTCTCTGTCTTAATTGCTCACGCCTTCACGCACACGGTATGTGGTAGTGCATGCAACAAACCGACCCCTGATCGACGACAGCCGATAAGATAACACGCTGCTGCTGTTGCTGCTGTTCAGGCTTTCCCCCTTGTTGACTGGGAACAAGGAATGAAGAAACTCTCATCAACTAGGGTACGTCCTTGCCAATGTTCCTGCGCCCGGGAAGGGTCAGGTTTCTCGAAGACGGGCTGTGGACAAAGAACTCTGCCCCGAGCGAATCTGGGTCCCTGGGCGAGTCTGGGTTCCTGCGCAAGCCATTGAGGCATCGTCAGAGGGCCATCGAATCTAGTTTCAGCCCACGGTGCGGGATAGTCGTCGATCATGTTAGCAAGTTACTCCTTGGCGGTGTTGACTCCATCTGGTGCTGAAGCCAGTACCGTAGAATATCTCCGACCAAGTCATGGGATGGACAAGGAGAGTATAGTAATGTTGCGGATGAAAGCGGGGATTGCCCAGTTGGGATCGATGATCTATGGTTGCAGCCAATCCTAATCCAGGCACTAGGCTTGATCTTGCTTGCAATTGCATGCATCTGGGCACTGTTGATGTAGTAACAGCCACCTGGGCGGCCAGCCCTCTGCAGCATACTACACCTCCATGGTTGTGTTACTGTCTTTGACCATGTTGTTGGTACGACAACGCAGCCAGTAACGAGCTGAGAGACTGAACACTCCAAATTGCCCCAGAGCCGTGTTGGGACAGGGGGTTGATACGAATGAAGAGCCCGCCACTGTTCATCGGTATGTTTGTGGTCTGGAGAGACGAGCCCAAGGCAGCGACACGTGACCGAACCGTATCCGACTGACAGGAAAGGGCCAGGCCAAGCGAAGGCAAGAGTGAGTTGGCTCGGGAACCATAAGATGAACAAGCAATCGCCGGATTCCCCATTGTGCCAAGCTGCAATCAATTCATGCAGCGTGCAGTCCCAATTGTCTTGTCAAAAAGCCATCAGTAGACTAGTGAAATTGCAAGCAGCTTCTTGCGTACTACAGTACTGCTGTCACGTCACTACCCATAATTGGTATACTTGAATTCTCTGGCAGGTAGTCACGGTGTATGATTCAGGCTTTTCTATCGATAGGTCTTCGAAACCTCTTGAGATGTAGCCTTCTGATATAGATAAGTACTAGGTAGTGAACGAGCTGAGCTCACCAATTCATGATCATTAGGAACGGCTGCCTACCTCACCATCCACTCAATCGACTAGGCCCAGCCTATGACACGAACTCGCGCCAGAGAAGTCGCATTTGCTTGCAAGCGAATATGGTAGGAGGACTTAATACTAGGTAGTTCACTCGCTGATAGTCAAATAATGTACTGTACGTACTCGTAAGTAACGGGGAAAAGTGGGTCGGCGGGCGGACATTACGTTTCCCGATGCAGCCTTGATGCGGAGACCAGTGCCCGGGCGGCCGAGCTGGAGGCGTTTCCCAGTTACCCACTGCACTCACTACCTACCTAGACCCTTTCAATACATGACGCTAGTGCGGTCCAGTCACCCGTGGTCAGCTGAAGCCAATGTCTAGTCTCCGGCTAATACAGCCCCTCTAATGGCTCCGCCAATTGGTATCTCGTGGCGTAAGGCAGTATCCATGGGTCTTGAGTGTGCCATGTCTGGATGTCAGTTTGGGATGGTAGGTAGGTGGTATTCAGTGAGTATTGTGTTAGATATCATTAGGACGAGGGGCAAGGGGGAGAGAGAGTGTGTGTGTATGTGCTTCAACGGTGATCGATCGTGAAATCCACAACACTGTACATACACCACTGTCAACTTCACTCGAAGGCCTTGAGGTAGACAAGATACTCCAAAATGGCGCGTACAAGGCCTGTAAAAAAGGTTAGAGGGCACCGCTCAGGGCTATTGGCATTGGTATCATATACCCAAGCTTTCCGTCTGGAGACAGTGTAATTTTTGCTCTGTTTGGCCTTGGCACTTTCTTGCTGTTCGCACCCGATCCCAACTTACGTCCAGCTTTCCCACTGGTCTTCTCCCTATCACTTGACCGAGTTACGGATTTCTCTCGGTTAGCTAGATAGGTAGGCCGACAGGCAGTGAGTGACATTTGCATCCAACGGGTCTCCAGGTCTGATTCCAGCAATGTCGTATATACGGACCAATGAACACCACCGCAGATGGTTTGCCGGCCTTACACCATGGGCCATTTGGTGTGCTTGGCTGATCTCCCGGTACGGCCGAAAAAGAGCCAAGAGAGAAGGACGATCGACTAGCTGACACGATTGTGTTGGGGTCATGATTGAACGGCCAGAGGGCGCTGATTCGTCTTGAGCGGCCTAGGACACATAGGTCCCCTCATCTCTGTACGTCTAGCCCATTTAATGGACTTGAGGTGCTGGACCTGGGTATAGGCAGTTCGCAGTAAAAAGCTCCGTGTCTGTAGTATGTGCAAATCGGTATGATCTGATGATGGTCGGGAAGCCGGGGACTAGGGGATCCATGGGTGCTGCCTTTTTAGCATCGGGGTCTAGTATCGGTGCGGGCAACCATTTCCACTTGGTATGATGACGCTGAGGAACGGAGAGGGGTCTGGGGAAGCTCCCTGAGTTGTAACGAGCTCCACATCGGACAATCCGAGCCCACTTCCATGGTTGATTCGGGTGGGTTGCGGTCGAGGTTGATCGTCGAGATATCAAAAGACGAGAAATAGATAGAGAATGAAGAAAGGAGGCAGAGTGTGAGTGTGAGTGTGAGTGTGAGTGTGAGTGTATGTGTTGGAGGAGAAAGTCCAGACCAAATGGGACGATTTGTGAATGTACAAGAGCATCTTCCTACTAGGCAGTGTCTATCAATTTCGGATCGGTAACTTAACTCCGCCGCCTGTCTCCGCCGCTAGTCTCTGTGGTCGCTGCTAGGCTGTTAGCATGTTACAAAGAGCAGATATGGATCTTCCTCTGGCCCGATCGATTTGTAGGCATCCTATATTGTTTCTTTCCCTCCTCTTTCCTTCTTGCTTGCTGAGTTATGCAGCTGCATAGTAACTACGAAGGGAACAACTCTCCAGTGTCATGAAGAGTGACTGAGCTATCCCCTCGGGCCAGCCTCCAGATCCACAACTGGCTGGCAGACTGGACCTTTTACCCGATTAGGCCGGCAGCAATGATGACTACTACATACATAGTAGGTACCAGAGGTACCATAAGTTCATCCCATAACCTTCCGGCATGTCAACTTCTCTGGGGCTCCCAAAGTCAGAATGGACCTCATAGAGATACTGGCATACATACACACATACATACATACATAGTACATACCTGACTCCACCCGAGTCGATCGTACTAATGGACGACGGGTGGGCCAAGTAGCTTGCCTGGACGTTAGACTGTCACTATCGTCATTGCCTTCTCCAATTTTAATTTAGCATTTGATTTGATCCTCATTTCCAAATTATTATTTCTCTCCCATTCAAAATTAATTTTCAGCCTAATTCACTACTACAGTAAGTATTGTACGGCCATCGAGCTGGCTGCGACAGTCGATCAACTGTTTAAATCTTTCAGTAATCACAATACATACCAGCAGCCAACTTGCCTTGGCTATTTGATTTGACTGATGTCCAGCAGCCGTGGCCCGCCGGTAAGAAGCAACAATAGCAAATCCCCAACCGTTCCTGTCAGATGCAGGGCCGCATTTAGTAACCTCCCTGTCTCGGGCAAGATCTCAGAACTCTCAACCCCTCCCTCTACTCCCCTCGCCTTCCCCTCCATCCAGGTGAAGAGGGGACCTAGTTTTGGCACAAAGAGATGACTTAAAGAAGCAATACGAGAGAAGACTGAACCGAAGGTGTGAAGAAGATGGGGACTACCTGGGGTCCCATCCCAAAATAATCATCTGTCTTGCATTCAGGAGGTTAACAATTCTGTGTCTTTCCCCATGAAGAGGGCTAGAAAGAAGTGAATGAAGACAAAGATAATGCATGGCAATCAGAAGGAAAAAAAAACAAAAAAAACAAAATAGGACATCAAGCAAGCTAATCAATCAAAAATAACTATCACATTAGAAATAATAAAATCGGGCAAAGAAATAAAAAAGAAACAGAAAATACCAAAAAATAAAAACCATCCTGTCAAATTAAAACCAAAATAAATTCAGTTGAGGAAAAGACAGCACACCAATGAGTCGTGCAATCAAATCAAATCCCATGGTGCGAAAACAGGAGAGAAAAGAAATCCCAAAGAAGAGGCATCCATGTCTCTCTCAGTCCCAGCAGACTGGAACAAAGACAGCACTATCCCAGAAGCAAACCCCCGTGCCAACATGGGTTTGGGACAGTGTCGCCGCCAGCACCTTCAAGCAGTCTCAGGGTTTCAGCCGCTGGGGATCCCATGGTTGTCTTCCCCATCTAGAACTTCTACCTTGCGATGTCTATCCCGCTTTAAATCACTTGATATCCACTTCTCATGGCTTCCTCTCTCTTCTTCGTCCCCTCCCCCTCTTCATACAAAGTATCTCTGATCTTCACTCTGCTCTGGGAGTCACACAGTCTGCACTGACAGCTTGTATAAGTAACTACCCGGTGATCCGCCACCCGTCTCTCGTGGTGCATCAACAACTAGTTGATGGTGAACTAAGATTATCATCGATAATCACTAAGCTCTCACTTGTCCTTCTCTTTCGCATCCACCTTCAACGATTTCTTTTTTGCATCCTTGCAAGAACTTCCTTGATTCTCTTTTTCATTCAACTTGTGTTTCGTCACCTTCTATTGTTGTCTTTGACTGTTCATTCATCTATTCGCTCCTCAACCTCCTCCCGCCAGTATTCAGTTCATTCAGAACAAGACCGCTTGCTTTATTTATTTGGTCTCCATTCTTCTTTTCTTCTTCTCCTTCTCCTTCTTCCTTCCTTCAACTCTCTCTCTCTCTCAATTCATCAATCTCCTTAGTGTTCAAGACATTTGATCATTTCTGTCAAATGCGAATGTGTTCGAGACTTGCTCTCAGATGCAGAATCCCTTCCCCCACTGAGTAAACGACTGACTGGTGTCCCTTGCACCTCACTGCGCCTTGCCCGCCTATTAGGCATAATCAACATCCACTTTCCCCACAACTCATTCCATCGGAGCAACACACAAGCTCATCCTTTCTGAGACCTGAAAAGACGGTCTTGATTTCATTCTCCTTCCTCCAGCGTCCCCTGCAAGCTCTTCCAATCAACTATCCTGCGTGGGTCCCTGGCGGACTTTGAGCTGGGCTTCCACCCCCTACTCAGTCAAATTCCCATTCCTTGCCTCACACTAAAACCTCATCATGGCTAGCGCTACCAGAGTCATTCGTGGCCAGCCACCCTCGCCGCCCGAATCGACGGATCAGAACACGGTGGCTGATGCTAACCAAGACTTCCATGGTATACTTTCGCCAAATTTCGGACAGCCTGAGCCTTTTTCGGCTGCAGACCTTCATGCAAGCCATGTTCCAAGCGAGGTGAAATACGAGGCAGCATCATTTGTAAGTTCACAGCTATCTCATTTATACTCGCTGAGCAGGCACTAACCCAGCTTCAGGATTATCTTTCCCCCCCTTCTTCACAATTCGTGTCTAATGACTATCCGCGAAACATATCATTGCATCATCCGGTGGGTCGTCCCTCCGCTTGATAACCCTTTCGTTGATCACTAATGTCTCTTAGATCGACACGCCACCATCCACAGCAGACGACTGTCATGTTCCTGGAAGCCTGAGTTCGGCGCCGCAGTGGTCATCGCCTCAGAGTCAGAGACAGCCCCCTAGACCAAGGGTCGCCAGGCCTCCCAGAATGCGGCGCAAGGGTCGGAAGTTGAAGGACCGAGAGTCCAGACCTCATGTTGACAAGCCGCTGAGCGAGTTGACCAAGCACTTGACACATATCCCAATCAAGGACATGGAAAGTTGGGTGCATCGCTCCATAGAAACTCGGCGCCAGGAAGTCGCGAAGAAAAATGGCAAGATTGCCCGCCCGATGAACTCATTCATGCTCTACCGGTCTGCATTTGCGGAGAGAGCAAAAGAATGGTTCTCGCAGAACAATCACCAGGTGGTCTCTGAAGCTGCCGGTGATAGCTGGAAACTGGAGCCTGCCGAGATTCGTGGGAAGTACGAGCATCTGGCGACTGTTGAGAAGGCCAACCATCTGAAAGCACATCCCGGCTACAAGTTCTCCCCGGCAAAGGATAAGAAGAAACGGGCGGGTGTCGACGATGATGGTAATCTGGCAAATACTCCTGATTCTAGCCCAGCTCTGCTACAAAGCCATGGCATGAGCTCGTCAGAGGTGGAGAGCAGTGGTTGGGGCAGCCGTGACTCTACTCCCTTTGACTTTGCGGAACACGGCTTACCTACAGAATCTATTTTTGTTTCGTCTTCACCTTGGCACGCAAGTCGGGGTTCCATGCCAGGCTACATGCCTTCCTCTGACCCATCTCCGTACCTACTTCACTCGGCACACCCGGGCTACATGTCTCACCATGACGACTTTCGGTTCAAACGGCCGAGTTTCCAGGACATCTCGTACAACTCATCAGCTTCTCTGGCAGGACTGCCAGGAGCGTCCCACCATGACCTCCTCCAGCCCGCCAGCTCTGCTTCTACTCCGGGAAGCGGTCAGCTAGACCCCCAGCTTCTGACTCTCCCAAACGAACTTCCGGGTGCCAATCAAATGTATAGCGTCCATCAGCCATTGTGGCCTGATGCATCGACAGTCAACGGTTATGTTCCCATGACAACCTCGATGCCGCCAAGCTCAGTCGCCTATCAGGCGGGCTCAGCCTACTCATCGGCACCGGACATCCAACACCTAGAAGGTCGCGACACATGGGATTCGCCCAATGATGCCAAATTGGAGGGCTCTGGTGGCGACCTCAACTCCTGGATGTCATACTGAGACCCGTGCTCGACTCACCCTAAAGTGTGATAGTTCTATTATTGTCACGATCTCAAAGGGTCGAGATGTTTTCTTGTCCTGTTTCTCAGCGCGGTGGATATCTGTTTGAAACCAGAGTTGTTGTTCGGAGTTTCGGGGCGCTAATATACATGGTGGCTCGGGACTTGTCTATTTGTATCTTCGAATTTCTTGTCGATTCCGGGCAAATGCCCTGTCACATTTGGCTGGCGTATTCCGGGCTTCTTGGCTTTTGCTTATGGGTGGCAGTCTCGTTTAATCAATATGTTTTGATACCTTGTAACGGTACATACTTGTGCACCGGTGTTCTTACTTAGGTTAGAATAGTTGGAAATTACATGATCAGATGTAATTCAAAGTGCTTGATTCAGAGCAAGCCTAACAAAGTTCCCTAAATTTCTGGTACATGCGCAGATGAAGCATTACTCTTGATCAGTATACAATTTTGTTGGATGACTCCAATTAGGCGTGACAGATACGCGGCGCTCTGTCACGTGGAGATATCCGATCGGTGGGGTGGTCAAAGCGACGCGGCGACAGGCAATCAATCCTGCGTGAGACTCACGTCTCCGTCCGTCTGCATGTTCATCGCAAAGCTTATTTCAAGCTCAATCAAGGCACTGCCTTACTAGGCGATGGAATAAACACGTTCAGGAACCCCTTCCGAACTCTGGATTTTCCTGTCCAGCAACCATCAGCTTCAGACTCGCACATCCCAGCAGCGATCCGCGTAGGGGTATACTTTCGCATCCCCGCGTTTGCATATCTTCAATTCACAGCTACAACCACTGCCCGCCATGTCGAACATGTACGGCGAACTGGGTAATAAATTGGTTGGTCTCTTCTTAGTTGTTGGATTCCACCTACGATTTGGCCTAACACGGGTGATCCACAGGTTCAACACGCCAAACGCACCCAGGCTCTAACCCATCTGCCTCCCTACCAAACCGAACTCGTTCGCGCCGTCGCCCGCGAGGTCCGCGACCTAGACCGCGATGTTGCACGCCTGCTGACTCCCTTCGAGGGCAGCTTCAACCCGTCCCAAGAGCCCGCCATTGCCTGCGCCCTCCTCGTCGACCATCTCTGTATGCGTCGTAACAAGCGATGTCTTCTCGCCTACCATCGTGTCCGCACGGAAAAATTGGAGGAGCTCTGTTGGACGGGTGTGGATGTGCTAGAACAGCAATTACCCGTGGCGGAGGAGGCAAGTGCAGGAGCTGCTGCCGCCGCCGCCGCCGCGGCACAAGGCCAGGGCGCTGGCTCGGGGATGAATCACAGCTCGCTGAGCCCGGAGGAAGAAGAGTACTTTCGACAATACAGTGACCTGCTCGCCGCGTATAAGGGGCAGTGGACGGACATTGACCTCACTGGAAGTTTGGAGCCACCCCAAGATTTGTTCATCGATGTGCGAGTCTTGAAGGATGCAGGGGAGATTCAGACGGAATATGGGTATGTTCGGATGAAAATTCCTGTCAACGGTCGGGTGCTAACAATGCGCAGGGTGATCAATTTGACGAAGAACAGTCAGCTCTACGTACGACAAGGGGATGTGGAACGACTGATTGCACAGGGCTTTCTGGAACGGTTGGGATAGATTGCTGTGCCTCCGTGGGCAGGCAGTCAGGATGGAGATTATCCCCCGATGCTGCTTCTGCTGCTCTAGTTGCTGTTTTCTGTGTTACATGATGATACCCATTTAGTTTGTTGAGAGTAGTCTGAAGAGCGGAGACGGTGGCATTGGGACCGACGCTGCGCGAAGTCGAACTCAGGTGGATTAGCGTAGCAATGAGATTTAGTTTTTTGACACATCATAACTGGGACTCGGGAGGTCTACTCAGTAGCCTAGATCGTATGTTACGTCGAAGATAATCTAGGGATCCGTCTTCGGCACTGCGTGGACACAAACATCGCCGTTGCAACGGCCGCTTACCTAATGGCGTCGGCCCTATCATCGGCCTGGATGCGGCCATGCAGCTTCGCCGAGGATTGAAGCTCTTGCCTTCCCACACCATTACTACTGCAGCTATTGTCGCACTTATTCTGACGGCGCCCTCTATCACTGCACACCAATTTAGCTCGCTAGCATAGCCCATGCTCTGTGGCCATCCAGCAGCAGCTTTCGCCATCCAGGTCCCCAACCATCGCGTCTCCATGTCCGAGAAGTGGATCGGTGATAATCCGCCCGTGATAAGACTTTTTAGTCACTTTCACCCACCTAGCTGATAACAACGGCCAGTCATGCCTGGACCGGATTGAATCGCTCTTTTGATCCCTCCCGACCTACTCTCTGAGCGCCTCCCATATCATAATCGTCTGTTTTCCCTTCTTCCCCTCATTCAATCGGCCAATCGTGGAGCGATGTCTATGGTTGTTGATTCTTCTGAGTTCTTGCGTCATCCGGTATCATCTCTGCACTTTCGGCCACTGTCCTAAGATCTCGTCCACGAGCCTGGAAGCCTGCGGGCTGAATCAGTACTTGATCGGCTCTTGCAATCTGCACCGTGACTTCGGCACTTGGGACTTGTGGTAGGCTTATCCTCTGCCACACCATCCGCCATGGGAGTCTTGCGATCGTGCAACAGTGGGAGCGACCTCCGCGGCGCGGGGATGCCTTCGCATCATTCCGCCCTCAATGACGACTTGGAGCCAGCCGGAATGGAGATTCCAGTTGAGCATGCTCATAATGGGAGCCCTCCACGGTCCTCAGTATTAGATCCAACCGTGTCCGGCGGCACCAGTTATCGGACTCCGAGCAGGTCTTTCTTCCATCGGTCATTTCATAACTCTGCAGGTACGCCGCTCATGTAATCGACTCTCGTCCCCCAAAGCATAACCCCGCTGTGTCGTCACAATACAATAATGCAGTGCTGACTGTTTGGCCTAGATCCGGCTCATTATTCGTCCCATGGTATGCGAGAACAAACTGCCGAATTGGCATCCTTCGCCTTGTCGCGTGAATCGAACACACTTCCCTCGTCGCTCGATGTCTTCCGCCCCCCTCGCGAATTGTCGCTTTCTTCGACCCCGACTCCGATCGCAACAGCTGCAGCAAGGGCTCATCTTGAGGCTGGCCCTTCCTCCATTCCGACTACCGGCTCCTCGGTACTGACACAACTGATCCGACACCCCGATATCCCGGAATCAAGCCAGACTGAGCAGTACCACTCTGAAGAGTGGGAGAGGGCAAGTGACAGTACCGTCTCTCAAGACGAGCTTCCGGTCGTCACTGCCGGAGAGACTGTGAGCACAGAGCAAACTTCGTTGTTATCTAAGCCGTCACACCCAAAGCCATATCAAGGCTACGGCGCTACAGGTGATATTGAAAACCAGGGATATGCGGGAACGAAGGGACCGAGCGCTTTTTCCAGTGCCTTCTCGAGTGTCACTACTTGTTTCCGGCTCGTAGCCAACCCGAAATCGTGGGACAAACAGGCTGTATGGCGCGAGGGGGTCGTCTATCCCCTCAGCCTGTTGCCATCGGTATTCCTCGGTCTGTTGCTCAACATACTCGATGCTTTATCTTACGGAATGATCCTCTTCCCATTGGGTGAGCCTATATTTTCTGACCTTGGATCGGACGGTATCTCCATGTTCTACGTGAGCACGATTATTGCTCAGCTCGTTTTTTCTTGCGGAGGTTCCATCTTCCGGGGCGGTATCGGCAGTGAGATGATCGAGGTGGTGCCTTTCTTTCACCAGATGGCTTTCACGATCTTGAATCGAGTTGGAGCGGATAACCCGAAGTCCGTCCTAGCTACCACTATTCTGGCGTTCTCGGTCAGTTCGATTCTGACGGGCCTTGTATTCTTCCTTATGGGGACTTGCAAGCTAGGGGCCTTGATCGGGTTCTTCCCCAGGCATATTCTTATTGGATGCATCGGCGGTGTGGGCTTTTTCCTCTTGTTGACCGGCCTCGAAGTATCAGCTCGGCTTCCCGGCTCGTTCGAGTTCACCTTGGCAACAATGGAGAAGTTGGTGCAACTGGACACAGTATTTCTTTGGACGGTACCCTTGATCCTCGCGGTCGGCTTGCTTGTTTTGAAGCGTTTTCTGCATTCTAATTTCCTCCTCGGCGGCTATTTTATCTGCGTGGCTGTCGTATTTTATATTGTTGTTCTCAGCGCTGGGGTCTCTATGGGCACTCTGCGCAACAAAGGATGGGTCTTCGATGCGCCGTCCTCCTCAAATCCGTGGTATCACTTTTATACCCTTTATGGTATGTGAAAGAATCTTTGTGATAGCGGTGACCTTCTAACTATTCATAGATTTTTCTGCTGTTGACTGGGCCGCGTTCGTGGACACGATCCCAGCAATGTTCGCGCTCACTTTCTTCGGCGTCCTGCATGTACCCATCAATGTGCCTGCCCTGGGCATATCGACGGGCGAGGATAATCTCAACGTGGACCGTGAACTCATCGCGCATGGCGTCACCAATGCCCTGTCCGGCTTCTCGGGCAGCATACAGGTACTGCCTCTGATAGCCTGCCTACGGAGAAACTTGCTGACTTCTATTAGAACTACCTTGTATATACTAATAGTCTATTGTTCATTGACAGTGGTGGCAACTCCCGTTTAGCAGGTATCATGCTCGCGGCCGCGACGGCTGGTATTCTCGTCGTCGGCCCGGCGATTGTCGGCTTTATTCCGGTCATGGTTGTCGGCGCTCTCATTTTTCTGCTGGGAATCGAGCTGATGCAAGAGGCCTTGGTGGACACATGGGGAAAATTGCATCGGCATGAATATATCACGGTAAGCTCTAGTTTGAGTTAATGACGGCACTGGCTAATTCTGAAGGTTGTCATCATTGTTGCAACTATGGGCGCCTGGGATTTTGTTGTTGGTATTCTTGTTGGTATCATTCTCGCCTGTCTAAGCTTTGTCGTGCAGACTTCTCGTAAGTCTGCTATCCGTGCGACTTTCTCGGGCGGGATTACGGGGTCTACAGTCAGACGTCCTCCTATTCAGCAGCGCTTCCTCAAGGAAGCCGGGCAGCAGACCCTCATCATCAAGCTTGGCGGATATCTCTTCTTCGGTACCATCGTGAGCGTTGAGAATACGATGAGAGGATTGATCGAGGAAGAGGCATTCAACCGACGGCCCATCCGATTCCTGATCCTTGACTTCTCCAGGGTTTATGGCATCGACTTCTCCGCGGCCGAGGCATTCACCCGCATCAATCGCATTCTTAGCAAGCGGAACGTTCAAATGACCATTTCTGGTCTCGACGTGGAAGGAGAGGTGGGACGTAGTCTCCAGAACGTGGGCTTATTCGAGGCTGTAACGGGGGTGGAAATTTTCGAGGATCTGAACTCGGCGCTCGAATTCTGTGAGAATGACTATCTCAAAGTGTTCTACAGCCACAGGGAGGCATTGTTGAGGAGACAGCACGGAACTTCTACAAGCTTCCTGGAGGTTCCTACCCCGCAAGCACCATCCCACCTGGGTGATACGATGGTCAGTTCTCCTCGCCAGCGATACCTACAGCAAGCCGCAAGGAGCACCCTCCGCGAAGACGAAGTCGCAGTAGTCGCACCGGCAGCATGGTCTGCCATGCGCCAGCCGCTTCCGCTGCTCCTCCAGACCTTCCAGGGCATTACCTCCCGAAATGAGGATTTCTGGTTTCCAGTGTGCGCCTATTTCGTGCGAGAAAGCTACGCAGCAGGCACTGTCCTATTCCGTGAAGGCGATATTCCGATGGGATTTTATCTTCTGGAATCCGGGATGCTTCGTGCCGAGTACGAACTACCGCAGGGACGATACTTTGAAATCATTGTGGCTGGCCGACCGTGCGGCGAGTTGCCCTTCTTCAGCGAGACCCGCCGGACAGCGACGGTCAAGGCCGAACAGGACTGCGTGAGTTGGTGTTTGAACATGGAGAAGTGGCAGGAGCTGCGTGAAAACGAGCCGGAGATTGCAAGGGAGCTTCTGACGGTCAGTCTGAAACTGACTACGGAGCGGATGGACAGCATTACTTCGTGAGTATTCCGTCATTCCTATACACGGGATTGTGCTTTTTGACTGACATGATTCTCTAGTTACGTTCTAACAACAGCGGCTTGATAGCTGTTTTGACTGGTACTTTGATGCGTTGGCCGGTTCCGCCTATAGTGGCATGTTTTTGGTATATTTGTCTTGCATAGCATGTTGGTGGTTGACTTTCTTCTACCTAACTATTGTATAATGATTGTGAGCGTGTGTATGTATGTGCATCGGCTGTTGTTAATGTGAGCTGGTCGGGCGCATAGCTTGACCGACTAACTTATTACCTATGGTCGTCTTCCAGACTTAACGATTGCTACTTGCATGACTGGCGGGGGTCCAAACAGGATCAAATGCTGAGCCATGGCATAGTTCATTTGATGTAGCGCTGCTCGGCATCACTTGGAATTTTCTCCATGCAGCTTCAGTCAAGTCTATGCTCCGCCCTCCCCATTCTCATCATCCAGAGAGAGGTGTGCAGCACATTCTAAGGAAAGACACGCTTTCTGTTGAAGAAGCACGAAGGCTCGGCCGACGGTCTTCGGAAATGCTCAGTTCCAGTACGGAGTTCGACATACATCCTCTGTGGCATACGGAGTTAAACGACATGCAACTCATTGTCCAGGATCGATTGCACTTGCAAATAGCGGCTATTTCCAGGAGTTCTTTTTGTAATAGATGCCCGAACAAGGGGACTTCTGCTCTGTTCACTGACAGTCTTTGACATCCAGGCATGTTGAGGAAATCCTCCATACTAATCTCCGTTTGCATACTACTAGAGAAAACCTCCGCTAAGCCTCCAGTTCCTACGGTTTCACCAACCCCCATGCTTATAAAATCCGCCATGATAACTAAGATATCAAGAGATCTACTACCTCTCTATCTCTACTTCTACCAACCTTGACTGAATCGCTAAACCTCACACTGGGAAACACTGAACCTAACCCCAGATCTCACTAATTACCACCAGGAAACCCCCCACCCAGGACTCCCACTAACTATACTACATAGCATCAACTACCAAAATGAGCGCCCCCACCAACAACACCATCTACAGACGCTCCCACGCCCTCGAGTCCACCAGCCTATGGTATGCCGCCCTCAGTGATCTCTTCCCCACCGCGGCAGGCTTCACCGTAGACCTCGAAGCCGGGATCATCTCCCCGATGCGCGAGTCCTACAACCGCATCACCGTGACTTTCCGTAAGCCTGCGCACGAAGCTGCAGCTGCAGCTGAAGCGTAGGCTAAGAACGTAGCCGGCAGGGACGGCAGCGGCAGCGGCAGCGGCAGCGGGACCCTCATCATCTTCACCCTCATAAGCGGCGTGCTGCGACGCCCGCGCACGCACCCGGGCCACCACGTGCTCGTTCTGCGGGATTTTCTGGCCGCCGTGCACCATCACGGCCACGACCACTACTACCGACACCACCATCACCCGCCCCAGCTACTGTCTTCGTCGGCGGGGCCCATCGTCGGCGCCGTGATGCTTCCTCGTCTGCCGGTGACGATACAATTCTACCGGTGGGACTGGGGCCACGGCGGGTGGGTGTTGCCCGTGGGGCAGGCGTTCGATGAGCTTGTAGACCGCCGGGGGATCTTGGGGGTGTTGGTCGGGATGAAGGGGTTGGTTCTGAGCAGTGGTGGGTTTGGGTTGGGGAGGGGGGTTAATTGGGTGGATGATGAGGAGGAGGTGGAGGAGGATTCTTTGGTGGTGAGGGTTTAGACGCAGACTGTTCTTGTTTTCGATACTCCCGTTTCTGTTGAGGAGTAGGGCGCATTTTCTTTGGATATTGGTACGAATATGAGGATTATTACTCTTTGATGTTTTTCTGTCCTTGTTGGTAGAACCTTGAGGTTGTGTATTGTTTTCTTGTGAATGGGGGATGTGTAGGGTGCGATGTATACAGTAGCTAGGAGGGTTTCCTAATGATCTAGATCATTGGTGGTGGTGGCCTCTGCAGTCTGCATGGCACCTGCATACAGGTACTACTACTGGATAGGTAGATAATATGAGAGCAAGTTTGTTCCACGACGCAGTCGACTATGGGAATCTTCTACTGGGTATCTAGAAAGGGATCTTACACCCATGAGAGAAAAGAATTCAAGGCTTAATACCAGGATACACCCTCACACTACTAATAAACGAAGAATGAGTATATCCACCCTTCCCCCGTCTCCCTCCGCACCACTATACGTTTGATATGCGCAAGCAATCTACCCCCACCTGACCGACTCACACAATCGATCAACGATGGCGTAGATCAAGATCACACTTGACGAGACCAGTCTTGGATCTGACCCCGAACTCCTTCCTCTCTCTCCCTCACGCGAGCAGGATTCGCCATCTCGTCAGGTGGTGACAGTGATACCATCTTAGAGTTCATTGCGCTAGCGGACGAATCGGAGGATGTGTGCCTATCGATGGGAAGACCTCGGGTTTCCGAGGCGGGGGATCTACAGAGTGCATGGCGCATCCTGTATATGGTACGGAGTATGGTTACTGTATGCTAGGTGTATATGGCGTGATAAGGCACGTCATGCGACTGCAGTGGGTTGCCTGCGGCGCCCGCCGGGTTTAGCCTTCCCCTGATGTCAGCCAGCCCCTCTCCACTTTGTCAGGGTGGGCTTGGGGTTGGTTGAGTGAAAGTGTATTCAGTATTTCCGTTTTGATGCGCTAGACTGCGGTGGAGTTGTAGAGGTTATTTGGCTGGAGTGGGGAGGTGTTTGGTCACGTGAGGTATGAGGTGGGCTAAATACCTACTGAGGTTCTATACTTCTGCAGTGACGAGCGCTAACATAACTTAGTACTCGTCACTGTCGTGAGTAGGCTGAAGATGCAAGATCTCAAGGGTTGAGCTGTGGTTCCGTTTGTGTACCATGCAATCCACTTCGTTTTGGCAGATAGCACCCCCGGTTGATTTGGGTTTGATAATGGTTGATGGTATTGAAGTTAGTAGTTGGCTAATGGCAGCCCTGTACTGTAAGTGAGCCGCTGCATCGCCTGGAGATCACTTCCTGCCAATGGGGTAGAAATGGACGGTTGGGTCCTGTCCACACCGCCGAGATCACCATCCCAAGAAACTGAAAGGCCCTTGAGGGAAATGATATAACCACGTTCCCTTTTTAAGAGGAAGGTATGATCGATCGTGTCCGTGCAGAGATCAATAACTAGTGCCTAGACAAGGATCTAGCGCTGATCAACGACGGTCATGACCATGATCATGTAAGCTTCCAAACAACGTGACCTCCCCCCATGCTAAGGGTCAATTATTTTCAATTCGGTGTCGCCTTGCAGTCACAGGTAGCGTGACTTCTATACCTGAGACTGGTTTAGTGAGCAGGTAAATTATTGCGTAGACTAGCTCCGCGGCTCCCCTCTGTAGTGCAAATTAGCACCCGCCGGGGGGGGCTGAAAATCCAACCGCCCACTTTTATATTGAATAGATTAATTGATAAGCAAAGTCAACGGTTTCGGTGTCAGATGAGAGGAGGGGGGCTGCAGGTGGCGTTGAAAGCCGGTAGAAGCTCATATTGGGGCGGAAACTTGATTGTTTTATTGGTCTACCAACGAGTAGTTATTGTGGACTTCGATAAGTTGGTTGATTTGGTGCTACACATACTACTCAGTAGGTAACAGACATGGAGCGGGATGATAAACTGGGTTCTGCCGGGTTTATTATAAGTTTCATACCTCATGGTTGGCGATCACGGCTGGGATTCAGATCTTGCGGTAGTCGAGGAAGCGGTGGCGGTGTGAGCAAGTCAAGGCGGTATGTGCATGCTTCTCATACTCCTACTCAAGTAAAGAGCTGCCATTGACCCCACGTTTGCGCTCTGAAGGCACTCGGGAACTCATGTGTATGAGTAATTACTCGGCAGCAGAAGCTAGAAGTGGTCACGTTTTGGATAGTCGGGATGATCAAGGGAGTAACTAGCAGGTGTAAATTGGAAGTGGGCATGATTGTCGGGGTACGATGTAGAGCGAAGATGATGGGCTAATCTCTGGTTAGGATTGTCACTTCATGGGATGTTTGTTAGTAAGTGTATGTTTTGCAAACAAGCACATCATCCACCCCTTTTCCACTACATCTCTCAGCAAACGTCTCTTCCAAGTACGTATCAAAGCATGGGTGCCCCTCCCCAACCACAACCACTACTCGCTTCTTTCGTGAGTGTGGTTCTCATGTTCTATCTAGATACCCGCCGCGAAAGGTACAAAACGATGTCCGGCAGCGCCACCGTTTTCCGTGGCCAGTGGACCATCCACGGCTATAATTATGTGTGCGACGGGGTCACAAATCAAGTTCTTGAGGACTGGGAGTCGCAGGCTACCTGGTCGGTGTCTTGGACGTTGACAATCTGGGGGCTTATCCCTCATCGGCCCCGGGTGACGTTTCCCTCCCGCTTCCCACGGTTGGGGGTTCTGGACTATGACTCCTGCTGAGTAAGAGCTCTGTACCTTTGGGAGGGGCGATTTGAAGCGTGAAGCAGGAAATGTAAATTGAATCTAGATGGCGAAGAGGGGAGGTTTATGCGGTCGTGAGAGTTATCGTGGGTGGTGAAATTGAGAGTCGACAAGTGGTCTACCGCGTGCTGGTCTTCTTTCTGGCTATACAACATCATACTATATGGCTAGATGGACGAATGGCTGTCTGTCGGCAAAAAGTCAGACAGTGGGATTGTCTGGATCAGCAAGCAAGACGGCGGTTCAACACGGGCCAAGCCATTGATCATCAGATCGACGGTGGCCTGATTGGTGGACGGTCGGGATTGAAGCTCATCAGCTTATGTTGGTTGGTTCGCTTCAAGCCCGAGGCCTGCTGGTGGTCGTTGAAACGGCCGGGAGGGAAGAGAACGCAGAATGGAAAATTTACTAAAAACTAGTGCTGTACGTTCTCCGATAGTAGTAAAGGCAAAAAAAGGGGGAGAATGAGGAAGCGGGCAAATTGGCCGGCCCACTGCGATAACCCTTCTTGCAAACTTGTTTGTAACGTTACTCGAGTATATGAGAGGCCATGGAGTAGAGTCAGTTTGCTGAGGAGATTTGTTAGAATGGATTGGCAAGCGACGTGCGCTGGTTCTATCATGGATCATCATTGTTGATCATGATTTCTCGAATAGTGGTTGCGTTGAGCAAAGTAGATCCCGCGAGCCGCAAAATTGTATATAACCAACCTATTGTGCAAATGTCATGTCGGAGAACTTCCATGGTACGGACGGTACTGTACATCCAAATCAACGGAGGAAGTATGAGCTCTATCTCATTAGGGATATTCTTCCGCTTTTGCAGCCGCTGCCTTGCTACAGAAGCAGGCCAGAAAGACAGGATCATCATTCAAGAAATTCAAGAAGATTCAGAAAGCACATACTACAAAAGTCGTGACTCGTGAGTCGTGAGACAGGGGATGATTGAGAGTGGGGCGGCCTTTCCAGCTCTGGCGCTGGAGCTAACAAACAATATCCTATCCACTTTTTACTCTCCTGAGTAAGAAGTACGAACTCATGGTCCCAAGGAGATGTTATTCCTTCCCTTTTACGCCCCCCCCCCCCCCCTCCTCCCCTCTAGGGCCCTTCTCCCTTTCCCAAATATTTTCCTTGTGATGTTGAGCACGGGGACGGCCGAAGAAGGTGGCGGAGGTTTGGAAATTCCTTTGGTTAGGTTCGTTTCATCGGCTTGCGCCAGTGACTTTATCGCCTAGTATCGCCAGATTGAATGGAACGAACTAGATGGGAAAGATGGAATAACTTCAAGTTTGTCTCTATCGCTCAATAGGCGGCGGATTACTCCCCTCCGACCATATTTTGGCGAATTGGTTTCCAAGACTTCAGTCACGCGAGCCCAGGATTGAATCTCTCTCTCTCTGTCTCTCCCGGCGAGTCAGCGGCGCCGATAGGGTAGATAAAAAAGATCAGGCAAGGTGGGAAAAGTTCCAAGTTGCCAAAGATGGAGGGGCTCCTTTTCCGCTGGTTGGTCCTACAGTCTTGAACAATGCTGGGCTGTCACGAGGCATTCCGGTCGCATGGACGGGACTGGTCTGAGAAACTGCCGGTGGGTGGTCAGTCTAGCAGAAGAAGGGAGTTCGGGATTCAAGCAGGCAAATCAGAGTCCCCTTCAGCATGAACACATTGATGTGGCACAGAATGACGACGACGATGAGGAGAGAAGAGGACGACAACAGCAGCAGCAGCAGCAGCAGCAACAAAATGAAGATGGTCGCCAAAAACAGCGGGCGGGTAACCGAGCGTTTGGACTAAAAAGCTAACTAACCCACTATTTAGACTAGCCCGGCGCTTAACATATTTCCTTCATCATGGTTTGATTCTCTGCTGCTGGGATTTTTTTTCTTCCCTGACAATAACGGCAACATCAAGATCTAAGTGGATCGGTTGGGCAGGAGACTTAAGGACTTAAGGTACTAAATATCTGTTCCCGACCGGGCTTTCTGCTATATGTGAAACATCAATAGTCGCGATTCAGCGCGATTCAGTTTCGGCAGCCATCGCCAACCGCCTACTTTCAAGCAGCGACGCGGCGGCAGCATCAGAATTAACTGCAGTGTAGTCTATGGAAAGCTGGTCTCTGTCTCTGCCTGGAACGAAGGAGTCATAGACTAGGTTAGACTACCTAGTTACTAGTCTAGTCTCGAGAAATAAACAACAAGAAGCCATCTGATTCTGACCCATGGTTGTGTAACGGACCAGCCTTGGAAGCTAAGCCCACCAGGACGATCTGGAAATTCTGAATAGGAGGTTCAGGTTTGGAAACCGAATGGACGGAGGGCTGGGTCCCACAAACACGGTGACCAGGTGACACCAATCTACTTCCTTCCTTCACCTGAACAAGAAGAAGAAAAGAAAGCCATGATCTATCGATGAGGTTTGGTTTTCAAAAGGTGGTGTGGCAATTACGTTAACCGCCCCTACGGAGCATAATCAATCTACTGTAGTGATTCTGAGGAAATGTATAGTACGTTAGTAGTTGATCCTCCCAAGCGCCGTTGAAACCATCTGCACGACCGGTAAAGAAGAAAGACCAGTCAGTGCCAAGAAACCCTACAACCACCAAAGGGCGAACCGCGTCCCACGGCAAGACCTTCCATTCCCAGGGCTGTCATCAGGAGGGGGGAGGAGGAGGGGGGGGGGGTTTTCTTTGGTAAGGGGGCTAAATTCTGCCTGTCGGTCAATCGGGGGCTGTCTTGAAGATCGGATTCACCACGGTTTCAGCAAGCCCTTGACCTCATAGGGGGAGGAGGGCCCGGAGGGGGGGAGTAGGGGAGGGAGGTTCTCAGCATTGGTGAGGGAGGGGCTCTTTTCAAGGGCCTTGATTCTTTTTACCCTATTTATTGGGCCGATATATTTTCGTTCGGTGCGCGCAAGAGGTCCGGCCTGCGTTGCGAAAAAAAAAAAAGAATTTTCATTTTTCTTTTTCGCTTCTTAGGTCTTAAACCATGAGGGGACTGGACTATGCTAGGATGGGCTTTATACTTCGGACCTAATTAACAGGCCATGGCCAGGGAGGAGGGGCGAGGAGGGGGGAGGAGAGGAGAGTAGAAAGAAAGGAGCTTGGACTTTTCGTCTATCATCGTGACGATTGGCAGTCAGACCGGATCGTGTACTGTCCAACAGGACGTGCTGGGCTGGTGTCGGAGGCATCTTCCAGTCTGCAGGATCCGGGCATGCTGCATGGTGAGATTCCGATCGTGATGTACGTGGATGTCAAAAAGAAGGAAAAAAAAGAAAAAAAAAAAGAGATGCAGGATGGATCTGCAGGATGTAAGTGTCGTATGTACTGTACCTGTGGCAGAGGTAATATGTATGTGGTTGATGTTTATTTAGTCTAGTTTATGGTCTGATGATGATGATGATGATGATGATGTTGTTGTTGATGGGTCGGTCAACGCGATGGGGCAATACAACAAAACCCCCTGATTTAAGTATAGTGGCCACGACTGCAAGTGAGTGAGTCAGGATTCGCTACTAAGGTACTTCGAATCGTACTCGTAGTCGCAATGGTTAATTAAGACTTACCTTAAGACTATGGTTAGTAGCAAGTAACTTAGTAGTAGATGCTCATGCTCATGGTAGGCAAAGAAAAACAATCAAAAAATACCTTAAAAATAATAATTCAAAAAAAAAGATCCATGATGCTCCACTCTCCTTTCAAATCTAGCCTCGAGGGCCGCCCGCCCTGCAGCTCCCTGCCTAATCAGGAAGTGACCAGGCCTGCTCAACTTCCACACCCTTTCATTTTCCGCCCTCTCACTCACCCTCATTCACCCTCCCTCCAGCTCCTCCTTTCTCGCCCCTGCTCCTTCCAGGTGGACTAGTTCCAGTTCAGTTGTTCTTCTAGTACCCTCTCCTCGTTTCCTGGCCTTTGAAATTCTCTTCCTTCTTCTTTTTCTTCTTTCTTTCTTCTTTTCTTCTCTTCTTCCTCTCCCCATATACTCGTTCTAATCCCTCCCTCCCCCCCCAACTCAAAAGAGGTCTTTCTCTTCTTTCCCAAACGTTACTCTTTCTCCTTCACTGTGATACCCAAGCTCTCTCTAGCTTTGCGCTAAACAGAGCTCTTGTTTCTTTTCCTTCAAGATACCCCCCCTTCTCTAAACGATACCCCTCTTCAGCTCAACGCGCAAACTTATCTACGAAGCCACCCCAGCTTCAACAAGTCTTAGCTAATCCATCACTATCGACTATAATTACACCTTTAATCAATCTAAACCCCAATATCATCATGTCTGAAGTTCAGAAGCCCGTTGAGGAGACTGCTGCGCCTGTCGTTGCTCCTGTTACTGAAGCGCCTGCCGTCACGGAGGTCGCTGCCACCGAGCCTGCCGCTGTCGAGGCCCCCAAGGAGATCCCCGCCGAAGCTACTGAGACCACCCCTGCTGCTCCTGCTGAGGAGCCCAAGGCCGATGCTCCCGCTGAGGAGGCCAAGGAGGAGCCCAAGAAGGAGGAGGTTACCCCCGCTGAGGAGGGTGTCCTTGGTTACAAGGCCCCCGGTCTGGTCAAGTAAGGCGCCACTTGTCGCATTGTGAGGTTCGCATGCAGTGACTAATCATGGGTATCACAACAGGGGTCTGCGTTTTGCTAAGCGCTTCTTCTACTTCCACGATGACGCTGTCGAGGCCAAGCAGCTGTCCGCCTTCCACCAGAACGAGAAGCCTGCTGTCGCCAACCCCATCGCTGCTTGGGCTAGCCAGACCGGCAAGGGTCTCCTTTTCTTGACCAAGCGCGCCGAGGACAAGGCTACCCCGGCTGGTATTTTCAACCTGGTCAGTACTTGGAAATAGGCGATTTGAGATAAGTGAGTGGTGATGCTGACTGAGTTCACAGTCTGAGGTCTCCGATATCGCCAAGGAGGGTGCCAACGAGTTCCATTTCAAGGTCAACGGCCACAAGCACACCTTCCAGGCTGCCAGCGGCGCTGAGCGTGACGGCTGGGTGCTCGCTCTCGAGACCAAGGCTGCCGAGGCCAAGGCCGAGAAGGAGACTATCGTCGCCAGCGAGGGCTACAAGGCTGAGCTGGAGAAGCTGAGTAAGTCTTACGCCACGCAACAAGAGACCTTCATCGACTAACGTTCTTTAGACAAGCCTGCTGTTGCTGAGCCCGTCAAGAAGGCTGCTGAGCCCAAGGAGGAGGCCGCCCCCGCTGAGGAACCCAAGGACGAGAAGGCTACCGCCAAGAGCCGCTCTCAGTCTCGCAAGCGCGCTAGCATCTTCGGAACCCTCTTGGGCAAGAAGGAGGAGACCGAGGAGAAGAAGGAGGAGCAGAAGGAAGAGGAGGCCAAGGCTGCCGAGCCCGCCGCCGAGACCCCCGCTGAGGCCCCTGTCGAGACCACTGAGGCGGCCCCTGCTGCTGCTGTGGAGGAAGCTGAGGGTATGTCCACCATAATCTCCAAATCATCTACTTCTGACTAACTGTGCGAAAGCCCCCGCTCCCGCCGCACCCGCTCCTGCCGAGACCAGCGACAAGAAGGAGGAGGAGAAAGAGGAGAAGAAGGCCGAGGCTCCTGTTACCCAGAAGTCCAAGCGCGCTTCTCTTTTTGGCAACTTCTTCCAGAAGGTCACCAGCCCCTCTCACGAGAAGTCGGAGAAGGAGGCTGCCGCTCCCGCTCCCGCTCCCGTTGAGACCACCGTTGCCAGCAGTGCTCCTCAGCTCGACAACCCCGTCGAGGAGGCTAACGTCAAGCCCATTGAGCCCGAGACTGTGACTGCTGCTGCTGACGCTGAAGCTTCCAAGGACGCCACCCCTGCCGCTTCTCCTGCTGCTGCGGAGACTCCCAAGAACAGCCGCCGCACTTCCTTCTTCGGTAACTTCGGCAAGAAGAAGGGCGACTCCGACAACGAGGGCGCCGACGGCGAGGTCAAACCCAAGGGTAACAAGCTGGGCGGTATCTTCCGCAAGCCCAGCAAGGCTGTGAAGAGTGAGGTCAAGGAGACCAAGGAGGCCACCGAGGCTGCTCCTAAGGAGGCCCCCGTCCAGGAGTCCCCCGCTGAGGAGACTGCTCAACCTGTTGAGGCTCCTGCTGCCACCGAGGAGGTCGCCCCTGTCAACAACGTCCCTGCCTCCACCCCTGTCCAGGCTGCCGCCTAAATGGTCGTTCTCTTGGCTGGGAAGACAAGTGCCTTGTCTGCAAATCGGTGATGCGAACCCCTTCGAATTCGAAAAAATAAAATCTGCTACTTTGAGTTGACGTTGATACTACCCCCTTGACTCCTTCATGAATCTCTCTCGTCGAGCTATTGGCGAAGTGATCCGTGTCGAGTGTCAATGATACCCTGTACTGCTTTGGCGGTTATTTCCGAGCCTTGATGTCCTTTCCGGCGTCTTGTGCTGCGTTTCATTCGTTTATGATATCCGTTCCGCAAGAAAGCCCCTTGGGCCTTGCGTGATCATGTTGTGCGCCGTCCAAACTAGATTGATACCACTTGCTGCTGCTTTTTCTTTTTCTGTGCTTCCTTGCGATTTGACTGTGACTGCCATTTGATGCATTTGACTGGATACCCTCATCGGAGGAAAGGATGGTCTCTTTGCTTGTTGAAAGGGTATGGTGCTCATTGTTGACCACCCATCTTGTCCACTACGGTGACTCGATGGTGGGACAGAATGCTGGTCGCGTCATGTATACTTGGGCACCGCATCATTAGGTAATAGCTAATAGAATCCCACGCATTGTTCTGCAATTGGTTCGGGGGGTTTACCCCAGGTGTTTATATAAAGTGTCCATGTCCTCCGTGCGTCTGTTCCACATGGTGCGTCCGGTGGAGACAGTTCCGCCCACTTCCGATTTGCTTGTTGTGTGCTCCCCAGCACCGTACCGCAACGCACAGCACAATTGCAATTAGGCTAGCAGTGACCTGCGTATGGAGATATTCTCCGAGGCTTCTGGCGGTTAATGTCATGAAGATGGAGCAATTGTGGATACCTTACTCTATTTCGGACGCCGCCACTATCAGTGGAAACCACCTGCGCCTTAACATACTCTAATGTCTTTGGAACTCGAATTATTATCACATCGGACGAACTGCGTATTACATTTCGATTGAGATTGTCTGCACTGTGCGTGAGGCCTTACTGCATGGTACATATCCCCCACACAACCTCCAAGCCCATTGTTGACTAAGCTCAGTCTTTCGCTAGCTGACTACGGTTGAACCCCGCGGCGGCTGTTCCCTTCAGCCACCAGGTCTGACCTATCTTCTGATCACCGATGTTGTTGTCATCGGAGCTGGTTTTCGACAGGCTTGATAGTCGTCCGCCGCCCGCGACCACGAATTCAAGGGGGAAAAGCTTTATAAAGAAGTTCTTTAACAGCTGTGGATGGGCGCTACACTTCTCAGGAGCGGGCAATGGATCCATGATGCTGGGTGCGGTTTCCCTCTCCGGAACCGCGCCTGAAACGGCATTATTCGCGGAAGAGTTGCATATACTCGTGCATTGTGCAGATCTGATCTGGCTATAATGGAGATCACTACTTTGATCTCTAAGAGTGCTGGGGGTATCCATCGCCGCGAGGTTTGCTACTCTGGAAGACCACACGGGGAGAACGGGATCTTCGAGTCAGGTCAGTGGTCCGTCGTTCGGAAAGACTGATGGCGAACCCGATGGCGAGTTCCCTGTGGACGGTCAGCTTGAATAGAGGTGAGTGTTGAGTGGTATCCGTGCGAGATTGTCGTCTCGACGATGCCGATTCATGTGCTGACATCTATCTCGCCTTCGAGTCCCCGCCCCTTTTCCACTGCCGATGGGAGCGTTCTGCCTTGGGGTCACTTCCGTCTGGAACAGGAAAGCTTCTTGTTTTTCGGACGTCGGCCGAGTTTCCTGATCAATTCAACGGTAGCTGCGTGGCGGAGGAAGCGGAGCGACGACGACGACGACGACGAGATGCCCTACGCCAGTGGGCTTTCGGACGGAGATCATGGAGGCAACAATACCCTGCTCACATTGCTCGTGCAGTCGGATCATGGCCTAGCCAGGACGAGGGCCTCCGTGTCTCGTTTGTGGAGATCGCTGCTGAGTTCTGGCATCGTACCTCTCCAAATGAGTTTCAGGACCCTTGAAAAGCGGTTGGATGCTGTCCCATGAGGTTGGGTTGGGAAGAATGAGGATATTGACAGCAATCTGGAGCCAATACTGCAGGGGCTGCTTGTTTGGGACTTAATTGAGGTAGGAGGATAGTTGCTTGGGGTCAGGTGTCGTCGATTGTGAGAATACCTGCGGCTGCGGTCGGTCAATGGGTTAGGCCCTGGATTGCCTAAGGCTGATTGATGATCTGCGGGCATTTTTCGGCTGAGCGTGATGGCTGTTCGACGACTGTGGTTCAGTTGCTTTAGGTGGCTGCAGTGGGGAGTGGGTAGCCAATGCTTGCTCGGGGAAGGAGCTGGCGTACATCACAAGATCGCCATCGTCTTTAGAAGAGCTCGATCTCAACTCTGCCCTCAAGCCCGACCTGCTCATTATACCCTTCAGTCCGGAACAATGTCCCAGTCAGATAACCAGCAAGACAACGAGAAGACTACGTCAGCAGATGAGGTTTTTTACCCCAATGCCCCCTATGGTCATTCCATCATCCTCTGCCATCTCGGATATCAGGTCCGAAAAGACAGGCCCAGCGACGTGCTGGACTGTCTCGGAGCCGGCAGGCTTCGATGTGTGCGAGCCAGCCTTGCTACGGTGCTTGACTTCAGTGCATTTCACTGCACTCTGGTGAAAGTCTATTTTCGATTTGAAGGGTGGCAAGGCCAAAAGACTATCTCTGGGACTGACGATGTCATTCCCGGAATGGTGACCCGGTGCTACGCTTGGTGTTCATCAATTGCGTTGGGCGGCCTGCACTGCTACAGCTACAGTATACTTGAGGGCGCATTTTTTTTCATTGTGTTCCAAGATTGTAGAAGTGGTAGAAAGGGGGAACAATAAATTTTGCGATCTTGACGAGACATGGTAGAGTAGGTCGGATAACGTTCGAGGTGCTGTTGGGTCCGATTTTGTTCTTTTGTTTTTTTTTTCTGGGGTTTGAGTTCGCGCAAGATCATTTACGATGTAGTGCAGTATAATGTACTATTCTAGGGTACTTTGAACGGTGGTAGATCGATCTTTAGAGTTCCAGACAAGCTAGGTGGACGATGGTATCGCATCATCATCGCATGGCCATCGGAGTTGGGGATACTTCGGCCGCGATGCACTTTCACAATGCTGGAGGGATGGAGGTTATTCTGTCGGTCATTGGTTCGGAAGAAAAGAGCTGATGCCTATCTGATGAAGATCCTGTTATTGTATCTTGGACCTACTCTACATAAGAATAGGCTGCCGTCAACGTGTCCATCCATCCATCATCATCATGACAGATGTCCAGGTGTCCAGGGCTGCGATGGCCACACTGCCCATTGGCCAATCAGACCACATGGGCTGTCCCGTCTCTCCGTGCAATGCTTACAAACCCGGGGATGAGAGGACACGTACGGACTCGACTTCAGTGCTGCTGCAGATACACCGATCTGCAGTCCGGTGTATCTGCAGTCCGCACGACGGAAAAACTCACATTAATCATGCTGATTGTGATAGCTCACTGGTGGCTGCCTCCTTTCCTTTCCCCGGCAGCAAAAAAGCCGTTAGAATCTGCATGTGCGTGTATTCCGTAGGTACTTTCGAATGTGCGACTGAAGCAGGGCCGGCGGGCCACGCGGCTGCAATCCGTATCGGCGGCGTATCCGTCCATGCCCGCGCAAGGGCTTCTTCGCATCTCCAAGTCGCAGTCCCCACCCGCGGGGATAAATTGTGGATGCCACAAAAAGAGAGAGAGACCGGAACCAAGCGTCCAAGACACTGTCTTCGATTTTCCCCAACCCCTTTGGTCCAGGCTGCCTGGCACTCTTTGTTCTTGTTGTCGTCATCCTTTGACGGCTTTGCTGCCTGTGACCTAGTCAATTGAGCAGATCGATCAGGTCAACATCGAATTTATCCCGTGCCATTCGAGTTGACATTCACATCTGTGGTATTGAGATTTGACTTTCCATGAATGATTCTTTGGTTAGCTGTGAAGATTTTTTTCTCCTCCCCCTTTTTCCCCCTCTACCCAGTAGGATCCGTATCTGCTCCAATCTACTAAAATGATGAACTATACTCTATGGAGGCCCCGTTCCTTGGCTGGTTTTGTAACGGAACCTTTCCGTACATTTTGGTGAAGGATAGTAACTTGTAACAGGGCCGGGTGCCCGCCGATACCGGCTCCGGTTGGGTTGGGCAAGTGACCAGACAGAGGAGGTTCAAAAAGGGGATTCTCTCCCCTCCGCCGGCGGTGTTGCTGCGCTCTGAGAAATCAATCGCATTCCATCTCATCTAAGTGATACCGCCATGCAGGAAGACCAGACCTTGAGGATTCT
This sequence comes from Aspergillus aculeatinus CBS 121060, assembly GCF_003184765.1. Lineage (NCBI taxonomy): Eukaryota > Fungi > Ascomycota > Eurotiomycetes > Eurotiales > Aspergillaceae > Aspergillus > Aspergillus aculeatinus. The sequence goes on from NW_020291482.1 coordinate 126,856, forward strand.
GTCCAAACTTTTGAACGGGTGTGGAAAGGGCTAATCAAGGCTTTCCTGGCTAGTGAAGAGGCCGGAACGTCCCGGTGTCTTGATAGAGTTTGACCAGGTGGAATTTCACGCCCTTCGAGCGATTTTAACGAGCAAAGGAGGGGCTGGTCCTCTGCAGGGCGGGGAGTGAATCGAGTAAATGATCTCCGAAACTCCGACTGCAGGCAGGAAGAAGTACGGTACTCGAGCACTGTGCACCGCAAGTACAGAGGGAATTGGTTAGGTATGCGTATGCAGGAGTTGTCTGCCTAGCACTTAGTATGTTAAGTTAAGTTATCTAGTTAGTAGTTAGTAGTCCAGTCAACAGGCACAGCAGGTGAGACAAGAGGGTGAGGCTCTTGCTCAGCCCCCAAAGGACAGCCCGGGGGCACACCTGGCAGGCTGTTGTGCTTCTCCCAATGCAGACCCCGACCCTGCGAGGTGGTTGGTCAATGGACCCGGTGGATGAACCGGTTTCATCATCGTCGACCATCCTCAGCTCCAGGCTGGATCCTGGGACCTTTTTTTTTTTTCTTTCGTTTTTCCATTCTGCATTCTGGCGGTGGAGGTGAAGAGGGATACTGGCCAGTGACATCCCCCGCCAGTGTACCTGGACGGTAAAGGGTGGTATTTGGACGGTACCGCCGTCGTCAACCGACTTCGCAGGCAGTGAGCCTGCTCCAGGCACGGGAATGCCTGGGGCTCCGACCGGCCCCACCGGCAGAGGGTGTGCACCCAATGAGGACTTCCATAAGCCCTATGACTCACACCTGCTGACCGCGCCAAAAGTGCGCTTGTCCCCAGACGGTTAGAGCGACAGGCGGGGAACAGAACAACGCTGATTGGTTTCCATGAATTGGTACTCGGTTTAAGAAGTGCCTGGTTTCCCTTCGCTGCCTGGCGCTTCTCTTTTCCCTCTCTCTCTCTTCTCTTTTTTTTTTTTGACATCCCACTTTTTGACTTCGGTCTTTTTACAACTTCACCACCACCACCATAGATTCATCTCTCCGTCACCATACAGCCATCATACAACGCGACTTTTTCTGATCCATCCATCCAAAATGGCCTTGTAAACGCCTTTCCGCGGTTACACTCGTCTTTCTCAACCGAGACAGACATCATAGATCCTCTTCGGACCTCGTCTTTTTTTCCCCACTCGTCAACCCCCCCTTCAGAGTTTCCTGTCCCAGGACCTCTGAACTTCAGCATCGCATCGCGTAGCTCAAGTTCTCCCACTCGCACGATTACCCCGTTCGACCTTACGTCGTTCACCACGGATAACTTTCAGCAAACATGGCTCCCCACGCCCCCGTCTCAGCAGCCACTGGCTTCAGTTCCGAACAACAACAGCAGCAACAACAGCAACAACAACAACCTTCCACAGGAAGACTTTGTGCTATTCCCAGCGTCGCAGCCTTCACCCAGGGACTCGCGTGCTCCAGCACCACGGAATCTTACCCTTAGTTCTTCGGCCTCAGCAAATCTTCTGGTCCCATCTGGGCTACCTACTCGACGACACTCATCAGCGGTACATCACCGGCTCGCAGCCTCGCCTAGTCAGGTTCCATCTGCCAGAATAGCGCCTTACAGTTCCGGGTATCATCTGTCTACTACGTCTCCTTGGTCTCATCCTTACGCACGGAAGCCAAATTTGCGCCAGTACGCCGCGCCTGCCGCTTCGCCCTCTACTACCCATTTCAATCGTCCTCCAGTTCCTCTTTTCAACGACAACTCTACCACTCCAAAACTCCACGATCAGATCCTCAGAAAACAGCACCTACACTATCTAAAGCGATATCAAAACTACCTCAATACACAGAATCACCGCCGCAACATGTCTACCTCCAGCATCCCTCAAGGTGAGCACAAAGCGACGAGCCGGATGGCTTGTGTCAGTATCGCTAACCTTCGAATCGCAGACCTCTCCGAACTATTCGACTTCCAGCCCGGCTCCATGGAGGCTACCATGCTCTCTCCTCAGATGATCTCTGGCAACTTCTTCGGCCAGGGAGTCGAGGCTGCTCCTCCGGCCACTGTCTCGCCGCAGGACCTCTTCCTCGATGCCTCGTCTCTCGCGCCTCCTCCTTCGGCCACTTTCACTGATCTGAGCACTCCTCCTTTGGCTACGCCTGGCAGCTTCAGCCAGAACACTTCTCCTCTATTCACGCCTGAGATGGAGTTGATGACTTCTGTCGAAGACTGGGATGCTTTGTTCCCCATTTCGCAGGAGGTGAATCGTCTCGATCAACTTATCGACCCTGTCGAGATGATCCCGGCTATGGACTCGGGCGAGATGATTCCTCCCTTGCCGCCTACCAAGTCCATGGGTCCCCCGCATTCTCCCATCATCAGGGAAAGCGCCTCACCCATCATCAGGCAGAGGAAGTCTCCGGCTCCAGGTTCTGGTGTCGCAGCTCGCTCTATCTCGCCTCCCACTACCCGCGTCAAGCACTCCACCGTCGCTGGTGTCAACAAGCACTCTACTGTCACTGGTGTCAACGGTCGTCAGCGCAAGGAACTGGCACCCATCAAGTGCGATCAGAGCGACCCAGCCGCCGTGAAGCGGGCTCGCAACACTGAAGCGGCTCGCAAGTCGCGTGCTCGCAAGTTGGAGCGCCAAGAAGAGTTGGAGCGTCGCGTCGCCGAGCTCGAAGCGTCCCTCCTCGAGGCGCAGCAGAGTGAGCAGTTTTGGAAGATGAAGGCTCTCGCCATGGAGGGCCATTAAAAAGTTTATCGGATTTTCTTGTGTATGTTCGCGGGTCAAAGGGTTTTGTTTTAATGTGTCTGTGCTCATCGTGCACTTGTCGTTTATTTGAGTCTTGTGGACGGGGGCGTCGAGTCTTTTGTCTGTCTCCCGTCAATAGCAGTCGGTGACCAATCCTCGCCATCAACCACCGGTTGTTCGACCTGCTATTGACGGGATAAAAAGTTTTACATCTGTCACTTGATCATGATCGGTCACCGTGCTTGTCTCGCTGCACTGCCGGACCTTGTGTTGTACTTCTCCTTAGGTGGGCTTGCCTCTTCAGCAAGTCCTACCTCTTGGTGTGTTTCGCTTCTTACCCCAGTTCAATCAGCTGAGGGTCTCGTTATTCGGATATGTCGTTTTGTTAAACGGCCGGTTCTGATGTCTCCTGTATATATGGATTGACTCGTGGCCTTAATATCTCTCTATTCCTGTGTTGAGTCTCAACCTTTGCTTTTGTTCCCACTCAAGCTTGATATTTGTACCAGATTGTGACCTTCACGGACTTGCTTATCTTGCTATTCTCGAATGCTCTCTACTATATTTCCTTGCTTGTATGTGTCTTTCTCCTTGGATCGATCTGGCCGCCTATCTCACTGGGTCCTTTTGATGCCTTGAAGGAGACACTACACTGTCATGTTTTTAGGTAGCTGGCTGAAGGCTTCGGTCGTGTGGTCGTCAATTGCCACACGGATTGCTTTCCCCAATTTAACAACCTTCCAGTCTCTGGACAACTGCTCCGTCTGCCGTAGTTTCTTCTTCTCGTACTCTAGTCTGAGCTACTGTATCCTTCATGGCTCGAATCGTCCCGTACGTAGCTCTACCACATCGCAGCCATTGTTGCTCTACATTTAGTGTCTATTGCACATGAAGATACTTCTATTCCTTCCTATTGCTGACACAACAAGCGCGCTCTAACTTATCACAATCCAATCCTCTACGACACCACACTCATCGGAATGCCCTTCTACAACCGATTAAACCACGCGAACCACCACCCCAGAATTCCATAACCCTTCCCGCTCCCTTCTCCAAAGTACCTAGTATATCTACATCCTCAACCAATGAATCAGACAAAAGACACACAGCTCAGACTTGCCTTTAAACACACCTCATCAACACCAGACCCCCCGTTTCCCCGTTTTCCTTTTGCCTAGCCCATTCCCATCGGTCCCCAGATGCACATATCCATAAGTCCACAAGTCTGAAAGTCAGTGCACCCACTCACCCACTCACACATGTCCCCAAACACAGTCATGCAGTTTCTTGAATTCGAAATTCAAGGAACAGGTATACAGTGAGGGAGTTCCAACGTCTCGCAACTGGGAAGTACACTATCCCTCTGTTTCTTCCGGCGGTGGGAGAAGACAGCGGGCGGTTGCAGTCCCATGCTGTTGGTCACTTTGCAAATGGCATGTGTTTGTTGGTGTGGATAATGGAGTGTCTGAATAGTGACTAACACTCTTCCTTTCAGGACTTGAGATAGGCAACCCGGGGGAGGGAAGCGAATGGGTTGGAAGAGGAAAGCAGGACTAGCTAGAGGGGCTGGGTCTCGGAAGTATCTGATTCTTGGGGTTTGTCATCATCTGCTGGTCTTTCTTTTGTTTGTGTCTGGCGAGGAGATTGTGGGTGAAAGGGGGGAATTGGATTGTGATCGTTTGTTCTACTATCTCGGGGGGTGAGCAAACGGTGAAGGGGGGTAATGGAGTTATGTTCGGTTTTTGTTATATTCAGCTGAGCGCATCGGTGCCTTTTACTCTACCCTTTTCCATCTTTGCGGTTCGGGATCCGAATTGGATAGCGCGTTTCTTCTCGCGGGCGACATTGGTCATGCCCAGACGGAGAGCGACCAGGCGCAGGGCTTTCTTTTCGGAGTCGATTCCTGCTTCGGCGTCTTCTTCTTCTGATGTGGTTTCACTGGCGGCGGTGGTTCCGAAACCGCATTTCTCCCAGACGGGGAGTTGCACGACCCAGGAGACGAAGTCTTCGTCCAGGAAAGGGAAGCGCGCTTCGCGGCCCCAGTGGGCGATGACTCTATTGTCACGGCCCAGGTTGCGCTTCCCCAGGCGATTCACATCAAGGTTGATCTCGTCAATCAGACCGGCGAATCCGTCGCGCGAGAAAGCAGCCCCATGTCGTGAGTAGCCTGCAAAGAGCTCGTCTGCACCGAGGCCGGAGAGGAGGACGCGGGCGGAGGTGGTGTACGAGGCTGGTTCGTGATTGCCCTCTGGCTGGTGGCTATCGTACGCTTGGCCCTGTCCGCGGGAGGCAAAGTACAATGCGCATGCAATAGACAGATCCATCTCCGTGTTGTGCGGACTCATTAGCCGCTTCACAGTGTCTCGGTGCGCGAGAGTTTCTGTATACGGGATGTCAATGGCGACGAAGCGCCAATTTCGACCGGGGCAGACCCGCTGGAGCTCGGCGAAGGCTGCTCGACCCGTCATTCGATCGGGACAGCTTTCGTACACGGAGCCTATATCCCCACCTCCACCTTGTTTGGCGGCTGCAGCTGCAACCCGTGGATTCTCGAAAGCGACGTTAAGTAGGTCGATTGTTTCGTTTTCAGGGAGGATCTCGTGGGACAGTCTGGCGAGCAAGGAGCAGTCAAGCCCTCCTGAGAACAAGACAGCCACTTTGACTCTGCTACCTGTCGGTGATGTCGGAGGTTCTCGCACATTATTTATTCGTAACGCTAGGGATTGGCGCAGCTTCTGTTCCAGGGCTGAGATGACTGGAGTTTCGGTAGTCAGTGGTGGAGCGGTGGATCCTTCGGGAAGAGATCGGTTCATTGGAGGAATGGGGTTTTTCTAGTTTGTTGTTAGCAGTCGCGATCGCTCAAAAGATGTGAGAAAAGCGCATACTGGACGAAGGGGGGATTCTTCCTGATCCCAGAGCAGGGTGTGTATGCTGTCCGTAGAGAAAACGACAGCACTGCCGCTGGCTCTTGAGCCTGAGCCTGAGGGACTGAAAGCATGCTCGAGGTCGATCATATATACTCCATCCGTCTCGACCTCGGTGAAATGAGTGGTAGTTGTGCTGTCACACAGACTACAGACCTTGAAGTTGCCCTCATCATCAACACCCTGCAACAGAGAGCGTCGTCCCAGACAGTCCCTGGTGAAGTAAATCTTCGAGTTGACAGCGTCGTAGAACACAAAGGCGAAAGGGCCGGAGATACTACCGATGACATCCACGACCCTTTGGACGACATCCGGAGAGTCCTGCTGTTCCGGTGAGTCTGCATTCGGCCTGTTCACGGCTTCCAACAAGAGACTAAGGATCAGTTCAGCATCATTGCCCTTAATCGATTCACCTTTGATCTTCCAGGCGTCACCATTGAAGCAGAGCACGGATGCGGTATTCGCATCTACCAGAGGTTGAGGGACCACATGGTCGCCTCTCATCGACAAGACGGTCGAGGCGAAGCTAAGAAAAACAGTTGCGGATGCTCCGCTGATTGTTTGATTGCTGCCGATCACATTGTGTTCCACAGTGTGGACGTGGTAGTTGTCCGGTCCCCTGCACCGTAGCAAGCAGCAGGTCTCCTCGTTCGGAAGTACAGCTTGCGAAGCTCCAAGCGAGAAGAAGATACCACACATGATTGTTGACGAAGGAGAAATGGCGAGAAGCACAGCCAGAAAGGCGGCGGAGGTCGGGGCAATGATGATCCTCCCCCGCCCGCCGCTGATTGCGGGCTGACATCCTCGGAGCTGTCGGGGACTCGGAGCTCATCTTCCCCTCATCCCCAGGCAAGCGCTTGCTGTGCAGGTTTGAAATTGCTTGCTTACTCTTGAGAGTGGTGACTGCATGTATGTACAGTACTGAGTCCAGCTGATCCTCTCCTTCTGCTTCCACAGTTGAGGCTGATGTCAGTTGCCGCGCGACAGCTCCGACGCTCACTCCGTCCCCGAATGCCCCCACTCCAGGATGATCCGTGTTGCTACCTAACGCATTCTTTCTAAAATTCTTGCTTGACGTCGACGTGCATGCCGGTAGCTTATGTCTGCCACAGAACCCTCGGAGTCGCCGGCTTCCCCTATCCAAGGGGAGCACCATCAGCCCATTCTCGATGAAGAAAGTCGCAGTGACCCTCAAGTGACTACTACTACCGGCCTCGAGTCAACGGCGCAGGGTCAGGATGATATTTCTCCCCAACCTAAGGATCCCAAACCAATCGAGATGAATCAAGACCCTCAACCCGAGGCGCAGAGCGCCGCTACTTCCCCGCATCCACCCTCTACGCCAGCCGAGAATCCGCAGTCACTTCCGGAGAAGTTGCAGGGGCTTTCGATCGTGACTACCAAGGCCCCCGAACCTGTCGCAACCCCTGGCACCGACATACCTCCCACACCTCCTGCTAAAGACGAGTCGTATTTCACTTCGAAGACCCAATCTGCCGGATCCACCCGCTCCCCTCTAACTGCCCTCTCCGAGAAGACCAACAAAGAATTACCTGAGGTTCCCGGCGATGTTGAAGGACGGATCAAGAAAGATACAGTCGGCGGAGGTGGGGGCCAGGATAGCGATTCCCAGTCAGAGATTCAAAGTATCATCGACCAGTTTCAGGACACGGCACATGCCGACAAGGAGGAAACCATCATGTCACCCCGGCTGGAGCTGGCGGAACAATTCTTCGGTGGGCAGGGTCATTTTCCGCCACGCCAATCAAGCCTAGAACACAGCAAGGCGAGCCCAGAGGAGATGTCTCTACCCGGGACCTCGATCGCCTCGCCTGAGAAGCAGTCCATCAGATCTCTACGTGAGAGTTCCATCACCGAGGAAGCAAGGTTGAGCCGACGGTCATCAACCTCGACGATTCCTCCACCCCCTGAACCCGAATCTGATCAACCGTTCGATTTCCATCGCTTCCTGGAACAACTACGGCATCGCACGGCAGACCCGGTCGCCAAATTCCTAAGATCCTTTCTGAACGAGTTCGGCAAGAGACAATGGATGGTCCATGAGCAGGTTAAGATCATCAGCGACTTCTTGGTCTTCATCACCAACAAGATGGCTCAGTGCGAGGTATGGCGCGGTGTCTCTGACAGTGAATTCGACAACGCCAAAGAAGGTATGGAGAAGCTGGTTATGAATCGACTATACTCTCAAACATTCTCCCCGGCTATACCTGGCCCACCTACGATCCCCAGAAGCGCGAGCAGAAGCAAGCGGAGAGAGCTGGAAAGGAATCATGGGCCATGGAGGCGGGGACAGCACCAAGAGGACATTGAGCGGGATGAAGTCTTGGCTCAGAAAATGCGCATATATAGTTGGGTGCAAGAGGCGCACCTGGACATACCACCTGTGAGCACACATGGTCGGCGCTTCCTGAATCTGGCCCAGCAAGGTTGGTGCAGTTGATTGCTTTCCCAGGGTGACTGCTTACAAGGTACAGAACTTCTGAAGATCAACGGCTACCGGGCGCCCCGCGATAAGGTCATTTGCATCCTCAACTGCTGCAAGGTGATTTTCGGTAGGTGAACAACATATCCGCAGGGTTAAGAACGGAATATATTGACAGTCTCTCCAGGCCTGCTAAGAAACTCGAAGCGATCCGATACGTCGGCTGATTCATTCGTTCCGCTCCTAATATATGTGGTGCTGCAGGCCAACCCTGCGCATTTGGTATCTAATATCCAATACATTCTGCGCTTCCGTAACCAGGAGAAGCTCGGGGGCGAAGCCGGTTATTACCTATCATCCTTGGTCAGTCGACCATGTCTGTCACGTTTCCGCTTTACGGCCGTATTCTGACTTGATGTCTAGTCCGGAGCTATCCAATTTATCGAAACCCTTGACCGCACAAGTCTCACAGTGAGTGATGAAGACTTTGAGCGGAACGTTGAAGCTGCTGTTTCCGCTATCGCTCAACAGAACCGCGAATCGGAAACGTTGGAACGCGAGCGCAAGTCCCTGGAGCGCAGATCTATGGAGCGTTCCGCGGAGAGCTCGCAAGTAGCCTCAGTGCCGCGTGCCTCGATGGATGCTCCACGCCCACCTGGGCGGAGAGACACCCCACAGCCCAGTGACGAAGAACAAGCGCCTGTAGCAGGGCTGCTGCGCACCATTCAGAAACCATTATCCACCATCGGCAGGCTCTTCTCCGACGAGCCAGACTCACCCCAAGATCGCCCTGCGCGGTCGGGATCGCCCGCGCGACTCACACCGAATGTATATCAGCCGCCTCGTAACAGCAGCGAGGGACGACAATCGGGTGAACGACCGCGCAGCGCCATGCCGCCACAGTCGACGAGAGTTCTTGATTCTCAGGATGCTGCCGCTCGTCAGGCTAGCGCCGAGGACGCCGAGGCCCGTAGGATACAACGTGCTGAGCACAACAATGTAGTGGAGACGTTGTCGAATATGTTTCCCAATCTTGACCGTGACGTGATTGACGATGTGGTCAAGATGAAGGAGGGCCGGTAAGTTACATCGGCAGTTCCGCTGAGCTATTCTCGAGCTGACACTAGCAATAGGGTTGGGCTGGCTGTTGATGCGTGTCTCGCCCTCAGTGCGGAGTGAAAGGGAAGTTGACATCTATGAGTGATGGGGGATAAGCAGGTAGTTGGAGGCGCCAGTGCATGAAGGAGCTCAAGCTGTAGCTAAATATGTGTACTGTACTTGACCACCTGAGCTACATGCACATAATATAACAATGCTGTCGGGAATGGCCTTAGCTATAGAACATTCAGGTCGATATCGAGACTGCTTGAGCAATAGCAATTATGCTGCGAATATTAGTCCGTACATACATCGAGCTTTAGCCTTTAAGTGCATCCTTAGATAAACCAAGAGCCTCGGGTTCTCCGATTTGCTCCTATGGAGTACAGTGAGCCCATCCCTTTCTTCCCAATGCAGCAGCTTGAGCCTTGGGGCCGGGGCCGGGGCCCTGGGAATGAGCCCAGGGAAGCATAGAGGTCACGTGATATTTCTCTTCACCAATGGTATTCAACCACAGAGTCTCGCTTCCGACTAGCGCGCGCTCGGTCCCCACCGGGCTGTGCATATAAGCCGCGTCCGCCCGCCGCCCTTTTACACTTTTTCTTCTTTCTTTTCTTCATACTTACCTTGTTTGGGTGACTGCGATCAAGAAGGCGGTTCACCACAGATTGGTCCCTGCATTGCACAGCGCGGCGGAACAGTCTGTTCAACGGCCTTCGGGTCATTGACAGGCGTATTCTTTGGCACTCTTCTCTCTTGAGAGAAACCTTTTTTCCTTTTCATCAGATCTCGGGCCAGTGGCTCGAGGGTGGAGAAGAGGTAGTAGCTTTGTTTTTGTAGCGTTGTCTGCGAGTAGACACCGGTGTTTTGTCATTGCGGTTGTGGCTGAGCTTGGGCGTTTCCCCTCGAGAGCTGAAGCTTCGGTCGCCGAGCTCAGCTAGCTACGGAGTAGCCCGATGACGTTGAATCGCCACCTGTCTGTCGCCCCGTATATATGCTGTCATCGTCCTGCTCACAACCTGTCACCAAACAAACAACCTCCCTAACTTCATTGCCTGCTTAATTGTCTCTCCTACCTCAACCACTATCCTACCTAACTCACACCCCTCGCAATTCATCCGCACGCGAACCAACTATCCAAGATGCCTATCCCAATCCCTCCCGCTCTCGACGAGACCACCCAGTCCTCCCTCGCCACCGAGAACAACCCTACCACCTCCTCGTCCACCAACACCACAAACCCAAGCTTCTCCTCGTCGAACCCCTCGCAATCCGACAGCGACAGACCACTGAGCAAAGAGGAAGCCGATCGGTTATACGAAGAGCGAATGGAGGAGGAGTACGCGAAGCGCGAGGGAGGCGCTTGATCTGACCAAGTAGTCCCCGCAGCAGGAGCAGCACCACCACCACAATCTATCTACCTGGTGGGATGAATGTCTGTGTATATCTACCTGTGAACATACCATACGTGATACAATACCTCACTCAACAAGTTTCGTCATTCCTGCTCCTTTTCTGGGAATGCATGTAACAAGCACACATCCCCCTCTAAAACATCGTAGTTTGCATATAGAAAACCAAACTCACAGTGCCATGGAATAACTTATCACAGCGCATCTCAGTCCTTCACCCTGCCACCAAAAAAGAACTTGCAAAGAAGAAAGCCCACCACCCGACTCGAACCCCCGCCAACCCCTCACCTATCAACAGGACATGACACCCCTACCTCGAAAAGAGGTCTGAGAAAGATACAAAAAAAACTGGTAGCTTCTCTTTGATTGAGCGTGTCATCCTTAGTGCAGGGGCCATGCTAATCTTCTCTGTATCGTTTCAAATTGACCAAATGCCCGAAGGCACCAGGAGATGATTACATTGGGATATATAGGAAGCACGGGTAGCAGGGAGAGGCTTGATTGGTTGGTAGCTTGGGCGGTGCGGGAGGGCATAATTTGCGGGGGCACAGGGCTTACCTCAGCTCTGGTTTGACTGCCCTGTAGGTGGTAATCCAGGTGTGAGGGCTGGGTTGTGCTGTTTGGGAGGGGTAAGGTTGATTGAGAGTGGTTGCTTGTGCGGGAAGGTTGAAGGGGTATGGGCAATGCGCAGCTCGTTGAAATGGTCTGTTGGTTGGGGGCAAGGTCCCTCGAGGGTTGAACCCACCCCCGCCTGTTGCGCTTGTTTCTGGGTCTGTCTGCTTCCCTGGACAACGGTTATTGTGAGTGGGTTAGCGTGAGCAGAATGATCCCTCAGATTGATAGTCCAGCAGGCGGTTTGGTAGCGGGGGCACGGCCAGGGCAACAGGGTCCAGAGTGCAGTACAATAAGAAGCAAGAAGGAGAATAGATACTCCTCCGTGGTGCCGGGGAGTGGGTGGGACGGCGACAGGCTAGCAGGTCTGCCTCCTCATCCGCTCCAGCGTCCATGAGCTTGACTTCGGGCCTTCTACATATCAACTCGCATCTATAGTCTCGAACATATGTGACTGTGTAGGGCATTCTCACCGTAATGTATCTAATGCATAAAATCCCACCTATCACTTAACATATTTTGGAGATTCATTGCGACCGACCACCAGGAAGAAATGATGTCTACCGAACGTAGGGATGCAGTGTCTGAACCGATTCCTGGAATTGCTCTTCTGTCAATCGAGCCTGCATTTGTTATTCGATGCTTGAGGCTCGACTCAAAGAAATACAGGGGACTCCTCTACCGCCGCTCCAACGCAGGACAAGCTCATAGAAGTGACTCGAGCGTCGGCAACCTGCATACAGGCATGCCGTCTGTTCGGAGTTTTTATTCGCAAACGTGCCAGTTGCAATCGATATATCTACTCTACACATCATAAAACTACCTATGGAGACTTTAGCTATGTAAGTCCTCACCTGCTGACGTCGTATATACGCGGGCATCATATTTCCGTCGACAGAAATGCATAGTTGTACCGGTCTTGTTCTTTTCGCTCTTATACTTCAGACCACAGCAACCGTCGCGCCAGACCAAAGCGACGAACCACTGCCACAACCAGGCCTCCGTGAACCCAGGCCTAACCTGTACGTTGTTCCTGCCATCATGTTGTACTGACTGGGAGACGATGCCAATCACAATTCACAGAGCCACGCAGACCATCACTATCCCGGAGATCCAGATTCCTACATCCGTCGAGTCGGTGCTCAGGACCGCACTCCCGACATCCTATCTTTCCCAGATAGCTGACCCATCAGCCCGGGCGTCGATCGTTAGCGAGATACGAGACGGTCTCCGCCCTGAGTGGTATAGCACTCTGCCTGCGGACGTGAAGCACTTCTTCTCCACGGCATACACGGCCGGTGGTGTGTGTCATGCGAAATCCCGTGGTGGTGTACCTGCTCCTGCACCGACTGGACTGGGGCCTGGGGTGATAGGTGTCGCTGCAGTGATGGGCGTGATGAACGCTCTTTGAAGTGTTTGGTGGCCTTGCCAAACAAAGGAGATATGAGGGGGGGAGGAATGGTTACGTTTGTTGCGTTAGTAAATGGGATAATGATCATTTTCCCATCGGACGACTCTGCTCCTTGACATTCTTGCTGCAATCCGCCTCGTTGCCTGCTTCTGCCTCAAAAAATACGGATCGTCATATCGCAGGTTGCCGTAGAAGGTCTCAGCCGGCTTCCCTTTGTGGGGATAGAGGATCTGTTCTGTATCGAAGCTCTACACCTCCACGAGACATAGCTTGCCTGCCCAGCCAGAACAGCAAGGAAGAAAGTGACAGAGGTAGTAGTCGATGAACCATAAATTGAGTCCAGAAAGGCTTCGTGTTTTCAGCAGATGTCCCCACGCCAAGCTTAAAGAAGTCTCCGAGAAACAAGCATCTGAACAATAGTCCTCAAGAATTGAAGCCGTCTAGCCAAGACCGGTACGTATTCAGGTCCCATTCTTGACTCGTAACCCGAGGGAAACCAGGTGGATATACTTCCCTTGATGCCGTACTAATATGCCTTGGCAAAGTCAGTGCTCCATGCTGCTGGAAAAAATAGTATAACAGAAACTCCCTGCATTGGAAAAATCTCTAGCGTGTCTCCAAATCTGTTGGAGAGCTGCCACTATCGATAAATAGATCCTGGCCCGTATGGGGCGAGCTTACGGCCTGTGTCCGAGACCGGGCAATATCCGCATAATACGCCGGGACGTGGTGAGCTTGCGAGAAAAAAACCCAAACAGGTAGCCTTCGCCGAATGGGAAGCACCAGCGCATTTGCGCCGTCGTATTTACGGCGCAGATGCTATGCTAAATGCTAGCACCCCTGTAGGTCAGACAGCGTGGTCTGCACAAGTGCCTCGTGCTGCGGCTGTGCCATGATGTCGCAAGCTCGATCATGATGTCAACTATGACAGAGAAGCTGTTGAACAATGGGATGATGTTCACTGAAGCTTGAGTTGGTCCAGATGATCTCAGGGTCGGAGATGAGACAGCGTCGGGCAAGACGCTGTAACGCGACCATGACGCCAATGAACATGACACGAACCCCGCTCAGGAAGTCTCATAGTGTCCCCCAAGGCCCAATGGCTCCAACACCCAAGTCAGTGAGGCGACGAGCCGTGCCGGATGCGGTGCGGGATTCTGGACAAGCTCCTTCTTCGGTGTATGGCTGCAGCAGTCAGTGGTTGACCCCCTCTCGGGAAATTCCCACCTCCCTACCTGCAAAAGGTCTCCAGCAGCTGGCACTGACCACTCAGCAGACTGGTAAATGTCATCAACAGCGGTGTTTCACCAATCACTCTCGGGGTATTGGGTTAACGCCGAAGGAAATCGAGCGCGGTCCGCGGATGATCTTCGCCCGCTGACCATTATCCACTCGCTCATTGGTGGACAACCAGGCAGCCTGGAAGGGCCTTCCCACGTAAAGAACAAAAGTGGTTTTCTAAGAGGATCCAAAGGGGGTCCCTATAAATATATGGAAGGAGTCCTCTTCAGACGAGATGAGGGGTACTCGTGAAGATCAAGTCACAAAAGAAACCTTCCAGAATCATTCTTCGTAACGACCTCAACTTCCTCTTTTCCAGCCTTACCGGAATTGCAGCGAAGGTCTAGAACTGGAATCGTCCCGGCCTCGCTTTTTCCGCTGGTCCAGTCCTGACGTCAGGCCTCAGGCCAACCAACACCAACAAACCATCCATCCCATTGTCGAATCCTGAAATCCTGAAATCCTTTCATTCTATACCATCAACCAAAACACAATCTCTCCATCATGGCTCTTCTTTTCATCAAACAAAAGCTCTTCCCCGGAAGTCAACAAAAAGCTTCCAGCCCATTTGGTTCGTGCCCCACTTGTCCTGAGTTTGGCCTCCAGCCCTAAAAGCATAAGCTAACATACCATTGCATACTTCCAGGCAAGCCGTTGTTGTCCAACTCCGAAGCCGATGAGATCTACGTCAACCGCGACTTGGAGGCTCAACGCTCCTACGACACTTTCCGCCCTGAATCCCCCGTCTCGGATGTGGACAGCACAAGCACCAGCACAAGCTCCCGGTCGCGCATCAACCCGCGCATTGTCTCCGATGCCATTCTGGGCCTGTCGGATGGGTTGACCGTGCCGTTCGCCCTGAGCGCGGGTCTTTCTGCTCTCGGAAACACCAAGGTGGTCGTGCTGGGTGGCTTGGCCGAGCTGACCGCTGGTGCCATCTCCATGGGACTGGGCGGTTACGTGGGAGCCAAGAGTGAAGCGTAAGTTGGTTCCTTTGCCTGCCATGCTTCAACCTTCCAAAACACTCCCTAACAGTTATCGCAGTGAGTCGTACGAAGCCACCGTCCGCGAAGCCAAGGAGCTGATCGCCTCCTCGCCCGCCGAAACCACCGCCATTGTCCACTCCATCTTCTCGTCGTACCGTCTCCCCGCCGAAGTCATCTCCGAGATCAGCCACTCGCTGCACGCCTCGGAGGAGCGTCTCCTGGAGTTCCTCATCAGCTTCCACCACAAGGAGTCTCAGCCCGACTGCAACCAGGCCTGGATCTCGGCGATCACGCTTGCGCTGGGCTACTTCGTCGGCGGCTTCATCCCGCTCATCCCGTACTTCTTCGTCAACCAGGTCATTTTCGCGCTGTACATGAGCATTGGCGTCATGGCCGTCACGCTCCTGGCGTTCGGGTACATCAAGACGTGTGTCGTGCGCGGCTGGACCGGACGCGACAACATCGTGGCCGGTCTCAAGGGCGGAGTGCAGATGGTGTTTGTGGGTGGTGTGGCGGCAGGGGCAGCCATTGCTCTGGTGCGACTGATCGACGCGGGAGATGTATAACCAGCCCGAAGAGTGCTTTGCGACCCGTCTGGCCAACGCCAACCTTCTCGACCTCTCGACCTCTCGACCTTGTCTTCGACCACCAAAAAGTTCACTCACGCCATAATGACATGTACAAATATATAGATACCACGGATATAGAGCCGGCGTTAATGCTTCCATAAAAAAAAAAATGGGGTTTGAGGGGGGTTTAGGGTTGGGGTTGGGGTTGGGGGGTGGTGGTGGCGGAGGAGGTGTATTTGGGGGGGTGGGGAGGGGGTTTGGTGGGCTGGGGTCTGCTTCGTCTTCGGAGGATGGGTCTTCGTTGTCTTCGTAGCCTTCGTCGTCTTCGGCGTCGGTGTCGGTTTCGGCGTCGGTGTCGGTTTCGGTGTCGGAGTCGGTGTCGATGTCGATGTCTTCTGATGTGATGGTGGAGGTGGTGGTGCTGGTCACGTTGTCATAAGGGGCTGAGCTGTGATGAGGACCGGAGGGTGCAGCTCCAGCTCCAGCTCCAGCGACTGGCCCAGAGGAACGCAGTGCGTAGCGGAAGCTGTGCAGTCTACGCAGCATGGCTAGCTCGGGAGGGGACTGCGCCTGAGACTGGTCCTGAGACATGGCGGTCAAGTGAACACGGCTCTCGAGCTTTTGAGATCTCCTTGCTGCAGATTAGAGGAAGAGGGGAGTTTAGTTGATGGCTTTGATGGAGATGGTGATGCAGAAGATCTAAGAGAAACTTACTTTTACTTGGTTTCGAGCTGATGAGCCGGTGGCTGAATAAGACCAGCTGAAGAGTTCTTAGGATTGTCTGCTGAAGATCGGGAAAGAGGGGAGCTGAGTTGATGGATTTATAAAGATGAAAATGCAGAAGACTTGAGAGAGCTGTCCTTGCTATGGAGATAATAGAAGGTAAAGAGCTGATGGATTCCGAATATGTGATGCTGGGGAGGGAGGATGGTAGAAGAAAGAAGAAAACAAAAAGCAGAATATCGAAGATCTTAATTATTTAAAATTTGGTATGATGACTATTTATAGGGAATCTAATTGATATAAAGATCGAACTCTTGGGGTAATAAGAGTCAGCGGTAGCTGATAGAATACCTATTCACTATAACGAACTGTTGCCTCTAGCTCTATAGAAGCTCTGAGATGCTATTGGTTGAGGCGGGTTGGATATACATATTACCCCAGTGATTCTCAGGTCCCCACCTGCCGAGATACTCTCAGCTAATTGGACTAGTCTCACTCCTGTTTGATGAGTGTGCTTGTGCATTGTAAATTGTAGTGAAGATTTATATTAGTAGGCACATGCTATCATCTGTGATGGCTAAGGCCCGGCCGGGCTGAGGCACCATTTCCTAATACAGTTAGTGGATTCTGGGGTATGGGGGCAGAGCTCGGCGGAGAGATGACTCAGCAGGCTGCTAGCTGCTTACCGCTTACCCCTTGCTCTGATAGAACCAAGATCCGCATTCTGCCTGCAGAACTATCGCCTCTGTAGGCGGTCAATGCAGCTTTGTGTTTTGACACTGTCTTTGCAGGTAGAAGAATGCCAGACATAAGCAATGAGTTTTAATTCTATCTAAATACTACCTCTTACTCTCTATCGACATATTTATTTATTGCTAGATCTTTCTCTAGTAAGAATCCTGAGCTTAGTCCCAAGAACAGAAACTCTTCTCCAATCCACAGCTACAGCCTGTCAGACGAGATAAGCTGATAAGCACCGCCTATAAAACCCGCCGTATAGCATATTTCCTTCTCCCCCACAATTTCCTCCCCCTCTTTTCCTGTTCCCATCTGCGCCAAACCTCCATCCTACACCACCCTCTTACACCTACCCCCCAGCAAAACCCCCGCCATGACCGCCGAAGGCCTCACTCCGGAGCAACTCGCCTTCTTCCACGAGAACGGCTACCTCGTCCTGCCCGACCACCTCACCCCAGCCGAGGTCCAACGCTGCCTCACGGAGACCAACCACCTCCTCGACACCTTCCCGCTCGACACCCACCCGCTCACGCAGTTCACCACGGGCGACGACGACTCCCACAAGGACCACGTCGGCGACGACTACTTCCTCACCTCGGGCGACAAGATCCGGTTCTTCTTCGAGCCGGACGCCTTCGACCGGGCCACGCCGGGCGCGCTCCTCAAGCCCAAGCAGCAGGCCGTCAACAAGATCGGCCACTCCCTGCACAGCCTGTCCCCACCGTTCCGCGAGGTCAGCCTGACCCCGCGCAACGCCGCCATCGCCCGCTCCCTCGGCTTCCGCGACCCCCGCGTCCTCCAGAGCATGGTCATCTGCAAGCAGCCCAGCATCGGCGGCGCCGTGCCCAGCCACCAGGACTCGACCTTCCTGTACACCGACCCGCCCTCCGCCGTCGGCTGGTGGTTCGCGCTGCAGGACGCCGCCGTCGAGAACGGCACCCTCGGCATGGTCCCCGGCTCGCATCGGCGGAATGGCATCGCGCGGCGGTTCGTGCGCCGCGTCCCCGATGGCAGTCGCGGGACGGAGTTCGTGGAGAATACCGGTGCCAGGGTGCCCAAGGGCTCGGTTGAGGATGAAACGCGAGAAGAACGGGAGGTGCAGCTGTTGGATATCAAGGCCGGCTCGTTGGTGCTCATTCACGGCAATGTCCTGCATCAGAGCTCGAGGAATACGAGTCCCCGGAGTCGGTTCGCGTATACGTTTCATGTCATCGAGGGCGCCGAGGGCTGGGTCTATGATGAGCGGAATTGGTTGCAGCCGCCCGAGAATGGGGAGGGGTTTACGCGGTTGGTTTAGGGGTGGGGCTGGGGTTGTATATTCTTGACGACGGTTTGTGGATGGGGCAGTGTAGCTGCAACGATTGTATATGCAATGAAAATTAGCCTGTCAACTATGTCAATGTGGAGATACTTCGTAGACCTTCATGTCTATCTTTTGGTTTTGCTGGGGTATCATGGATTGCGCTGACTACTACGGAATAACTACTTGATGGCGTTGCACCCGCTGGGCGGCAAACTCCCACTTCCCCTCTCAACATCGACTAATAATCCAACACAACACAATCGTGCCCTGTGCCAATACCACCACGTCTATCCTCCTCTCTTTTGGGGGAGGGGACGTTTCACCAAGAATGGATTCTCGTCCCCAAAGGCTTTGTTCGGCGGTTTCCAACCGTTCGTTCCCTGTTCTTTCAAACGCGTTGAAAGAATACAAAGCATGGCCAACCCACCCTTTCATTTGCAAGTGGACAATGATCCAGCGGCCAAAAATATGTCGCCCACAAAGGGCCGGAGGCTGCTAGTCTTTCACCGGTGATGGACTCAAGCAACATAATTATAGATTTCCGTCTGGGTGGGAAGTGGCAGTAGATGAACGATGTACATAAAGCCTGACCGGTAACGTTTCTCTTCCTTGAGAGACACATATTGGCAATCTTCTGACTCCTCATCGAAAGAATCAACCTAGGACTGCGATTTACAGATTCACCGTCACGTCAACTTGCATTTAACCTACCAGCGCGTATTATGTGCTTTCCAACCAAGGCAGATTCAGGGCCTGGTTCCTCACAATCCAAGAAGAATGCCCCTCCCCCCCAAAATAAAGTAACAAAGTCCTCCCCGGCGAGAGCGTCCCGGCAGAAGTCCCGCGCAAGGCCCTTCCCTCGTGATTCACTGTCGCCGGAATTGGTTGCCGCTGCCATAGAGAGAGCTAACACGAAATCTCCGGATCAGGATCCACAATCATCAAAGGATGCTGCTGCTGCTCCTGACGTACAAGCAAGTACCGCTGGTGATCCACCGTTACCAAAGCCTGTTGCCGCTCCTCAAGCAACAGCAAGCACAAACCCCCCTGCTCGTGATCCACCATCGCTGAAGCCTGTTGCCGCTCCTAGAGGAACAGTGACAGCGAGACCCCTAGCGCGCAAGCCAACAGTGGGAATGTCCCTTGCGACGTTTGCGAGACCAGCAATTGCCGCTCCCCGCACTCATGTTCCTCTGTCAGTGGCTCTGGCACAAGCAAAATCATATCCCCTCCCTGGCGGTCCATTGTCGCCAGATTCGATTGCTAGACTAAAAGCGTACGCGAATCGCAAACCTCGTCCTCGTGATCCACTGGTGGCAGAGACCCTTGGGACTCTTGCAGCAATAGCGAAAGCGACTCCCCCCACTCGTGATCCACTGTCGCTGGGGTCTGTTGCCGCTCCTAAAGCAGAAGCGAAAGCGAAATCCCCCCCTCCTCGTCCGTTGTCAAGAAAGTCGATTGCAACTCTGAAAGCAAAGACGCTCGGGAACATCTACTATGACCTCAACCGTGTTGGCAAGGTGCGCATTAACGTGCGGGAGGGCAGAAAAATCACCACCGACCGCACGCGCTACTGGCATGAGTGCAAGAAGGCAACGAACTTCATCAGTAAGATCGTAAATCTGGTCGCAGGGCTGGATGATTCGTACCATTCCGCCGAAGGCTTAGCGCTCTCGGACGAGGTTGATGACCTGCTGCAGCGCATCGGTTGGGAAGGGTTCGCGATCGCTGCCTACTCGGAAGCCTTTCGGCGCCTCCTCTCCCTAGACCAAGAGGTCGACGCCCAGCTGCGGCAAGAGGTACTTGAGGCCCTCACGGCCAACAAGAACAGTCTGGAGCTCTACGGCCGCGTGCGCAACATCGACTGGCGTGGCCTGCTGCTCCCGTACTCCAACGACAACATCCGCTACATGGGCCCGGCGCTGAAGCTCGTCAAGAAGTTCTGGGACCGCCATCCGCACGAGCTTGCGATCCCTCTCGACGGCGGAGACCATGTCATAACCCCGAGTTACGATAATCATCGTCAGCCCAATGTCACCAAGAACATCTGGGACCCCGCAGACTGGAAAGACCACGTCGACCCGAAGGACAACCCCGAAATTAACGTCACCATGCGCTGGGCACATGTATATGATTTGGGATGTTGCGACTTCTGCGAATCCCCGCATGTCTGCCGGTGCGAGGTGCAGTCGATGCCTGGGGAGCTCGTGGAGCTCGTCAAGACGGCGGACCGGGGCATCGGGGTGCGTGCGCTGTGGCCCTTCCGCAAAGGGGACATTCTGGGCGAGTACATCGGGCGGCTCATCCCGGACGGCAGCAGGCCGGATCAGACCTATGCTCTGGGGTGGGAGGCGCTGAGTGACCCTCGTACCCGAGGCATAGTGTCCGTAGACGCATACTACCAGGGCAACTGGGCCCGGTTCGTCAATCATGTTTGCGAAAACGCGTCGGTGGAATACCGCTGCAGAACCTTCGGGGACCGCGCTGCCATGACGCTCGAGGCCACGCGGGATATCGCCATGTATGAAGAGCTTACAGTCAACTATGGGCCTAAGTACTGGAAAACGAGGCAATGCCGCTGCGGGTCGTCCAACTGTTATTCCGCAAGGCAGGCGGAAGCACCACCGAAGAAGGGGAGAGCAAGAAAAACTGGGATGGGAATTTCTCTCAGGGAAATCCAGGAAGCTGTGACGGGAAAGGACGTTGCGGAGGAGTCACAAGCCGTACAAGGAAACGCCGGTGATGATGGTGAGAACATGGTGGGAGGCGGAGAAGGTGAAGAGGTGCTGTGTCCAGATCCATCATCCAACGTGGTCATATACCAAGATCCGCCAAAGAACAATGGTGGAGATGGTGACCACCCAGAGAAGGATGACCACAAGGACAAGAACTATGTTCCCGAAGACGATAGTGATGGGGACGATGATGATCCAGGACCGACGGTGGTGGAAGCAGCGGAAGTGATGGATCTGAGTGGTTGAGGGAGAAACTGAGACTGAGTCAATGATGAAGCTGTTGAATAGAGCGTATACTGTATACTGTACTGTTGTATAAGTTAGGTAGAATCATAAGAAGATGTTACTAAGCTTCAAGGTTAGGTGAATAACTAGGTAATCCAAGGTCAATAATCCCAATTGGGAAGGCAGGCACAACCCCGCATTTTCTCCCCACAACACGTGAGGGGAAAGACACTCTCACTGAGTGAATGACCTCAAACCACCTCGTTTTCTGCTCTCATTCTTCCCATCGACTTGCCTTCATGTACTCTCTGGGTGCAAAAGGAACATCACCTTATATCAAACTCTGACCCATAACTTATACTTGATCCATACCACCATACCACTGCCACTGCCACTGCCACTGCCGCCTTGAAGCAAGGGGTGAGGTACTCTACATTGACGTCTTCCACCGACGACAGACTTGATGTAGCTCCCATCCGATCCGAAATACTGCCAATGTATCGCTTCAATACAATCGTCCGCTGTCACCCTTGGAGGTCACACTGCCTGCCAAGAAACCTCCGGTCGTCGATAGCGTCCCGGCGCGGACTCCTTACTCAGAGCTATGCCCGAGGGCCATCCGAGGTAAGCTGCTGCACCTCGCCCAAAGCGTCCACCCTCTGAAGCTGACATTCGGTTCCTTCAATCTGAAGCCTCCGTTGTTCGATTCGACGGTTGGCGATCATTTCGCCCAGATTGTCAAGGTACATGGCGACCGCACAGCGTATGTCTACACTGGATTTATCTTATCTGCAGGCCAGCCACAGCTGATTTCCCGCTAACCGATTTGGACCCAGCGTCATCTCCAAGCATCAAGACGAAAGACTAACATATGCCGCTCTGGACGCTAAAAGCAATGCGTTTGCAAGGGGCCTGGAATCCATCGGGGTGCGCCGAGGTGACCGAGTCGGAGTCATGTTGGGAAACTCCATCGAATACGCCATCGTATGCAAACAGCCTGCAATAGAATACCCAGTCGAAGCGAGGAACCAGCAGCTTACGAGGTCTCTATAGGTAACTTATGCACTGTTTAAATTAGGAGCAATTCTGGTGAGTCTAATGCCATTCTACGGAATGCGTGAAAGTAGTCTCATTCGTTCAGGTACCCATCAATCCATCATTCAACACCACTCAGCTAGCATCGGCCCTAAGTCACCTCGATACAAGCCATCTGGTAGTCAGTGCGGAGTCAAATTTGCCCCGAAAGCCTCCACGGAGCAATGTCCCACTTCTGGAGACTATCGTGCCGGATCTTACCAGCCCTCGACTAAAGTCAGAAATCATCCCTTCACTGAAGAATGTTATTCTTGTCGACAACTCTTCTGGTCGCTTTCAAGGCACCGACTACCGGGTACTTACGCCATATGCCTCACTTACATCAGACGCTGCCTCTGATGGGAGCTCTCTACCACCGCAGAACCTGTCCCCTGATGACATTATTAACATTCAATTCACATCCGGAACAACTGCAATGCCCAAGGCTGCCTGTCTGACGCACCGCTCAATTCTGAACAACGGCTCCCAGATCGGAGACCGCATGCGCCTCACCCCGGAGGATATTGTCTGCTGCCCCCCACCTCTCTTTCACTGCTTCGGCTCTGTTTTGGGGTACATGGCGACGGGGACCCACGGTTCTTCCATTGTGTTCCCGACTGAGTCCTTTAATGCTAGAGCCGCTCTCAAAGCAGTGCAAGAAGAACGGTGCACAGCCCTTTACGGTGTGCCCACCATGTTTCTCGAAGAGCTCAGTCTGCTCGAGAGTGGCGAGGTCTCGCCCGAAGGTTTCCAGTACCTCCGGACTGGCATCGCAGCCGGAAGCAGCATTCCAGCGGAGTTGATGAAGAAGCTTCACAAGATTCTCAACCTCACCGAACTGACCATCTGCTACGGCATGACCGAGACCAGCCCAGTCTCCGCCATGACTACAACCGACGACCCGATCGACAAGCGTATCCATACCGTCGGCACTCTCCTGCCCCACGTGGAAGCCAAAGTGGTTGACTTGACCGACCACCGCAAGATTGTTCCCGTCGATGTCCGCGGAGAACTAGCCGTCAGCGGCTACCTCCTGATGAAAGAATACTGGAACGACCCGAAGAAAACAGCCGAGGTCATGATTCCCGACGAGAACGGGAAAGTCTGGATGCACGTATGTCATTGAGTTCCTGAGTCTGATGATCGATCCCACTAATGATGACTACCTAGACTGGTGACGAGGCAACCATCTGCCCAGATGGCTACATCACAATCACAGGCCGCGTCAAAGACCTTATTATACGCGGTGGCGAAAATATCCATCCCCTCGAGGTAGAAAATTGTATTCTTGCCTACCCCGGAGTCTTGAATGTTTCGGTCGTTGGAGTTCCCGACGAACGATACGGCGAGGCGGTGGCTGCCTTTATCATACACCGAGACCCCGACGGTGAGGATGCTAGGGAGGAGAAGGTCAAGAGATATGTCAACGAGACGCTGAGCAATCACCTTGGTGCGTACAATCCAAGGGTCTTTCAGATTCGAGAATTGCTAACAGCTGAAACAGTCCCTAAATACGTGTTCTTCCTGCCGTCCTCGGAGTCGTTCCCGAAAACTGCGAGTGGCAAGGTTCAGAAATTCATGCTTCGTGAGATTGCAGTGAAGAGCTTGAAGGAGAGGGAGAGCCATTCTGCATGATGGACTGGCTTATCGATAAGGGCATCTACGCTACATGAGGAGCTATTGGTTAGGGTGGGAACTTACTTTGCCATGTAACTACTCCTGGGATCTATCAGAGTTGAATTGGAAAAGTACATAGATGTAAAACATTTCACTCCATGATGGACAAAAGATGAATTATGGGTAGACAATTAGCGCTACGATTCGAATGCGCGCCATGAAACTTACTTATCATGGACATATTTGATCGAGCGCTGCATGATGAAATAGTTGGTTCTCTCAGACAAACAGCAAATAAACTCCGTTGGCATTTCCAAGGGTATAATCGCTAGCTATGCGACGAAGACGCTCCACGTGCATCCAGACAAAAGACACTCTCTTTTCGAGTGTACAGTGAAATAAGCCAGTCCGTGTCCAAGCGAACGGACGGACGGCCATGTCGCAAATATCCAAACAACACCCAATGCCCAAGAAACCGATCTTTGGACTGGTGCATATCGAACAATCGTCTTTCTATCCACAACGACTTGTTCGTTCCAAAGATGATGTCCAAGAAGATGTCCAAAACTCCGCACTGCAAAAGTTGAGACCCTAGAGTTCAGTAGGAACCCTTCCTCAGTGCCCTCGCCCAACCCCAACCCCAACTCCAACCCCCACAAGACATCCCCCTTATCTCGTGCACTTCACCCCAGAATCCACCTTCAACCGAGCATGATCATGCACGGCGCGGCTCCCCTCGGGCACAACCGGCGAACAGCACGGAGTCCCCCTCACCCAGGGATCCGCCAGGATGTTCTTCATCGTCAGCCGCTGCTCGGGAACCGGATGCAGCATCCCCAGCACGAGCACCAGCGCTGCGTAATCCGGGTAATCCTCGCCCTCAAACCCGCGGCCGCACAGGGGCCATCTCCCGGCGGCGGCGTCGAGGGTAGTACCGGTCTTCGCCCAGAACCGCCGCCACCCTTTCACAAAGCGACCGTAGTGTTCGTCCCCGGGGTCGATCGCGTGCCGCCACGGGTACCCCAGCCCCAGGATCTGGCGGGCCGTGAGGGCGCAGGCCCAGATGTCGGCGGCGCGGGGGTCGTACGTCGGTGCGGCTGCAGCTACAGCCACATTTATTGTTGCTGTTGCTGCTGTCGTTGCTGCTTCTGCTTCTGCAAGAGCAACGGCCGTGCAATCGGCCAGCCACATCTCCGGCGCGATGTAGGGCTCCGTCCCGGTCACGGGCGAGGTCGCACTCACGGTGATCGGGAGCGGGGTGCATTCGGCCCCGGAGGGCTGCTGGGAGCGGGAGCGGAAGCGGAAGGCGAAGCCGAAGTCGGCGAGCTTGAGCCGGGACCCCCCGCCGGTGAGGAGGAGGTTCTCCGGTTTGAGGTCCCCGTGCGCGATGCCTTGGCTGTGCAGGTAGCTTAGCCCGAGGAAGAGTTGCTTGATGAAGCAGAGTTGCGTGGCTTGGGGGAGGAGCAGCGCTTTGCTGGTTTGTGAGGTGGGCGGGTACAGCAGGTCGTACACGTCGCCCTGCGCGCAGTGTTCCATTAGGTAGCCTAGTTGGTTGCTGCGCGGGGGGGGCTCGGTGGTGGTGGTGGTGGTGGTGGTGGTTGAGGCGCTGAGGATGGAGCAGACTGTGGCGGCTATGGTGGTGGGGATGATCTCGCCTAGCACGAAGGTCTGCACTAGGTGTGGGTGCGGTGGCAGCTCGAGGGCCAGCTTCGCCTCCTGGCGGAGGATGAGCTCGGCGCGTGGTTGTCCGCTGCAGGTCTTTAGGGCGTAGAGCTGCGCTTTCTCGCTTGCGCCGCTTAGGTCGGCGCTGAATACGGCTTGCACGGTGCCGTTGCCGCCGTGGCCGAGGTGGTGCCTTGGGAGGAGGGCCAGGTGTTTGGAGTTGTATGGGTAGGGGAGGACGGGGAGCGGAGTGAGGGGTTTGAAATGGAGGAAGGTGGATTGGGTGGAGGAGGAGGAGGTCTCGTTTGTGGGGGTGTTGGAGGTTTTGTTGTTGCTTGGGCTGGAGGAGGAAGAAGAAGAAGAGGAGGAGGAGGTGGTGGTGGTGGTGGAGGTAGTGGCGCTGCCCTCCACGAGCGAGCTTTCCATGCTCGAGATACACATTCTGTTCGAGTGCAGGCGAATTGGGAGAGTGGCCGCTGTTTGCATCTTCAGGGCAGCAGCTGCTATCGCTGGTAATACTGATAGTGCTGGTCGACTATGTGATGATGATGATGATAATGATGATAATGATGACGATAATGGGACAATGCTCAAAGCCCCGTCTGATATATCGACAGCCTATTGTTCGAGACAATAGGTATATAATCTTCTGCGCTTCGAGGTGCAGAAATCAGATGCCGTGCAGTATATAGAGCCTGCTAGGCGAGGAAAGAGGGTGAAGGACGAGGAGAAGAAGGGTGGAAAGGATGAATAAGGATTATGTCAATGACAAGATTGGATGAATGTCACTGACGGGTAAGAATAGGCGTATGCCAATATGTAAAGGTGTGAATAGTGGTGCTTCAGACAATCATGATATTGCTGCTGAATGCACAAGACAGCAGAGGTGGGAAACAGGGAGAAAGGACAAAAAAGATGGAAGAAGAGACGAGATGGGCATGGATGAGTTCTTCCTCCCTCGCCAGCAGAAGATTCATATGGGGGATGACAGCATTATTGCTGAATTGCTTCAGCTTTTCTCCTTGACTTGATTGCCGGGATGAGGGTTATTCGGGCTCGCTAACCGTGGGCTCGGGTGAAAATTGTGCTGAGCAGCATCGTGACGATGTAATTCTGGAAGTGGATTCCATGGGCAGGCGTTGAGAGTTGAAGAATGCGTTTAGTTTGTGAGAGGAATACAATTCTGGACAATCATGGAGGTGACAGGTATGGATGTCATGCTTTGGGAAAAAAGATGCTTTAGAGACATCTCTTATCAACTACATGAGAGAGAACAAGGAATGAGTGTGTACAAGCTGCCTCTCCATTCCCATCTTTACATTGTGCATTGTTTGGCATTCACCCAAGTACCTATACATACATTCACTAAGCTGTATACTAAATCATTCACCAGCAGATAGTGGCTCGGCACAAAATCAAGATCCTTATGCGTGGCTTGAATTTTCCCCGTAGGCTTTCCCCGCTGGAAACCTGTGTACCATGTGCTCCAATTACCCACGGTCCGGCATCAGCCTGACCCAGCAGCTGAAAGGGGAAGTGACTCACTACGTCAGTCGACTCCTGCGGAAGAGATATCCAAGCTCTGATGCAACAAGCACGGGGGAGGGGCGTGCTAGGACAATCGACCCCTCCGCCAAAGCCAATTCTTAGCGAGCCGTGGAAGAGATCCCCAGTCCTGATCTGGTCTCGGCCGTCTGCCGGCCGAGGAACATTCGGCTCCAGCCATGACGTGGTGGTCTGGTATTCAATGACGCATGCTTGGGCTGTTCCTCCATGTCGGTCTTGACAGGCCTCGGAAAGGTCGTTCTGACGAGTATCAAACGCCAGTATGTCAACTTCCGTTGTCTCTGCAGTATGCGAGAACGGAATCCAGTCATAGAGCTGCGCCGCAAAGAGCAAGTCATCACTCATCAGAGGCTGAGACAGAAAGCACGAGAAGAATCGTAGGTCAAAGTACGAGTTAACGCTCGGGACGAGCCGAGACTGCCCCGAACTGCGGCGTATCCGGATCCGCAAAACAACTGATCACGGCAAAGCGACTCAAAAGTCCTGAATGCCAGTCTCACCTTGAAGCCGAGACCTGATATCCCCACTGTCCTCGCCCTCGCCCTCGACAATCCATTCCGGCTCCTCGTCGTCAAAGTACTGTTCCTGCGCCTCGTTCCAATCGTCATATTCATCATTGTGATCGACGGTGGTGTAGTCGAAATCCGTATCCTCGCCCCGCAGGAACCGCATGGTCATCTCCCACTGCCACAGCTTCTCGCCTTCCTCCTTGCTGGGCGGGATCTCGTCTCTGTCCTCAGCGAGGATCTCCCCGTTCGGACCCCGGGTGTAGCTGAACATGGCGTGGGGGTCCGGGTGGTTCAATGCCTCGAATTTCGCTTCGGAGCGGCACAGGTCCGCCTGGAGGACACCGGAAAATCCTTTGGCGCGTCCTTCGGCTTCGCGTTCTGCTGGAGTCTGGAAACGGCGGATCAAACGGTCATAGAGCAAGGGGTCTGTGCGGTTGCTGGGGGTGTTAGCTTGACAATTACTATGTAGGTTGTTCGTGACGACTGAGGCAGGCAGTGTGCCAGTCAAGTCATCAAAGTAAAACAGAGATGAGCGACAAGCGGACCGGCTAGCTCGAGATCAGCAGAAAAGTACTCTGGGTGCATGTCCAGGTAACGCTTGCGACGGTTCTTAATCTGGGTGGCCGGGGAGGTGGGCATGGCGGAGGAGGCAGGATTTGCCTCCATCTTGGGCGTCGTTGGAGTGATACCCATTGGGAAAAGAGGCATTATCAATTAGTTCAGACCGGATTAATGCTAGAACATATGTCTTAGCGACAATAAGCAAGATTCGAAGAGGTCGAACGACAATAAACGACAATAAAGTTGAAGGGGGAGGGGGGGAAGCGGAGATGAGAGGGGGGAAAAGCGGAAGAGAGCGGCGGGTGGCAGATTAATTCCTGCCGTCATCGAAGCTCCGCGGAACACACCAAGAACATCATCTTCCTCAGTGCTTGCTCAATCCATTAGTTAAGTCCGACAACGGAGTATGGCTACTCGAGTTTCGAACTGAGAAAGAAGGTAAGACTAGTCTCCCTCTTTCCGTTTCACATCCAGCTACTTGTCCTGTCATTGCTTGTCTGCGGGAGGGTGGACCACAGTCTGCCCCTGCTCCCCCCCCCCCCCAAAAGAAAAAAAGTGACAGCTCAAAATGGTATCCATTGAACTAACAAGTACCTTCAGGAAAGCTCCCTGGCCAAAAGAATCACTCTGGTCAGCTTGAAGTTCACTCGAAACGTGTGGTGCTGGCAGATTCCGTCATTTCAGAAACGGACACCATGTCTTCTCTTGGTGCCCTGTGGCAAAAACCCACCACCAGACAGCTGGTGACCGGCGCAGCACTGCTAGTGCTCACCGCGTTCTACTCGCCTTTGACGGTTCTGACTTTGGCCCCTGTCTATGGTACTCACGGTACCCACGTCTTCCATGCCTATGGAGTTGCCATTGTGGCCGCTGTGGGATGGTTCATGAAGGATCACATCCAGCGACTCTCCGGCCGGAAGGCGGTCTACTTCATCCCAGTCGTGGCCTTCTGGATTCCCACCATTCAGACCTTCCTATTCTCGTCGAGCTCTGTTCTGGGAAATCCTGTCGGCCCCATTTTCACCGAGATAGCTGCCTACTATCCATTGGTCATCCTCTCTGTCGCCTGTGCAGGCAAGCTGGTGCAGGCAGGTCTGGATCTAGGTCGCCACGGTGAAGCCGTTGCCGAGCACGTTCCGCTCCTCTCCACCTATGTCATCTACAAGGTTGGAGAGAAGATCGCCAAGGCATTTCTGGGTAAGTTCATCGGATCGACCATCTTCTTCAGCCGCGCCGGCTTGCAATTCTTGCTGCCCGCCTTGTACTCTGCCGTCATCCCCTCCAAATTCCTGCTCTTCGCAGTCCCCTCCTTGCTCCTCTCGGCCACCTCCAACGTGCATCTCAGCGACGGAGCCCTGAACTCGTACCTGAACGATGAGGGCTTCGCGCTGGTTGCCCGTCAGGATTCCAACACCGGCTACATCTCGGTGCTCGATAACCTGAACGATGGCTTCCGAGTCATGCGATGCGACCACAGCCTGCTGGGAGGTCAGTGGACCAGAATGCCGCGCGGCTACAGCCCTGCCACCTTGGATCCGATCTACGCTGTCTTCACCATGCTGGAATCCGTCCGCCTCGTGGAGACCGACCACGGCGAGCCCCGCGTGGACGCCGACAGCAAGGCACTCGTCATGTAAGCACCAGAACCCTGCAAGCTCCACACCCACAAGGCTAATCCGTACATACACAGCGGTCTCGGTGTCGGAACAACGCCTTCCGCGCTGATCGAGCACGGCATCGAGACCACCATCGTGGAAATCGACCCCGTCGTGCACCAGTTCGCATTGGAGTACTTCCACCTCCCCTCGAACCATATCGCCGTCATCGAGGACGCCACCACCTTCGTGGAGCGCTCCCCCCCAGCGCAGTATGATTATATCGTCCACGACGTCTTCACCGGCGGCGCCGAGCCCCTCGAGCTCTTCACTATCGAATTCATCGAGAAACTCGCCTCCCTCCTCAAGGACGACGGCGTCATTGCCCTTGTACAAACCCCCTTAAAAAAGCCGCCTCGCAAAGCTAACACCAACAGAACTACGCCGGCGACATCACCCTCTACCCCGCGGCCCTGACCATCCGCACCATCCGCGCCGTCTTCCCGACCTGCCGCATCTTCCGCGAGGCGGCCGAGAACGACGACCTCAACAACGACTTCACCAACATGGTCATCTTCTGCAAGAAGAGCGCCGCCACCCCGCTGCGCTTCCGCCAGCCCACCGCCAACGACTACCTAGGCAGCAAGTTCCGCGAGACCCACCTGCTCCCCCGCCACGAGGTCGACCCCGCCCGCTTCGATGTCATCCCGCCCAACGGCCGCCGCCTACTGACGGCCCGCGAGTCCCACCTCCTGCACAAGTACCAGGATCGCTCCGCCCTCGAGCACTGGCAGATCATGCGCACCGTGCTGCCGGATCTGGTGTGGGAGTATTGGTGATTTAGTCTCCCTGCAAGGTCCAGGGAGGTATTCCTAAAGCTTTGCCATTTTTGGAATAGGGATACACTCCCCCCACCCCTTCACCTTTTCTTGGACAATGTATTTATATTTAGAGGTGTTTTGTGTACTCACAGATACAGAATTTGGGCGTAGTTGTGAAATAGTATCTGGCATCTTGTGCTAATGATTCTCTGTAATTGTACACATAAGTTTTGCTGATGGTATTCAATATCTAACATTCACAACTTCCTTCCGAATCAGACAGTACCAAGATGAGGACTGGATTGACCCCCTCCATCTACAACCACAAACACTAAAGCATTCAGCACAACAATCTTCAATTGGTATCCATATCCACAACAGAGAAAACTGAAACTGAGACTCCAGAACTGCGCTAATGAATTTATGTCATTCAAATGTGACAATGGGGATCCCCGCCCCCCCTCCGGAAAAAACAAAACCAGGTCGACTACGTAGAGTCGAATCACATCGCCCCCAGGATCTCTCCTCCCTGATTTTCTCCATTCTTCAGGTTTCCGTTCCACGACGAAACCCCCAAAGAAATTACCTAAGACTAACTCTATGACTCCCCAATCAAGTCCAGTATCCCATCCCCAAAGCCAATCTGGTATCACGAAACAAAGCAGAGATCTCCCGGGATGCGATGCAAGAAGTTGCAAGTCCAGTGGGCCTCGCATAGCCCCCAGCAGGAAGCAAAAGGCCATTATCACACCCGGAAGACTAATCTCAATATGTACTGGGTGGGCAGGTGTAGGTAGAGGAAGGGGCGAGAAAGAAATATTATTACAGGTTCGAAAATTTCGTCATTGGGACAAAAAAGGTTCGTGCTGGTGCTGCTGCTGCTGCCACGCTTCTCTAGAATGGCTTCAGGCCGATGGACTTCCGCGGGGACTGCCGGTGGTGCCGGGTTTTTTGACGAGGCCAGCGAAGAAGTTGGCCAGCGCTTGGTTGTGCGCTTTCTCGTCGCCGGTGGCCGAGGGGGTTTCTTTCTTCTGGGATCGGCTGGCCTCTCGTTCCTGTAGATTGCGTAAGGATAAGCGGCCAAAGGGGCTTTGTTTTCTTTTTTGTAATTGGTTCTCACTAACCTTGAGCTTGCGGAGCATGTCATCCGCGTCGACTTGGATACCACCCATGTTGAACTGTACAGGACCAATATGCTCGTTGACCCGGCCGTTGTCGTCCAGCGGGGACATCTCCAGCTGCGGTACCTGCTTCGTTGTGCGGTCCTTCTCATCTTCCAACTTGAGCTGCTCCAGAACCTCGAGTTGTTTTGTGAGAAAGGTTTGCATATCGGATGTGTCGACCTCAATCTTGGTCCCGTTCGCTTGGCCTCCGGGGTGAGCCATCGACGTGTCCCGCTTGGGATCCTTGATCGTCTGTTCGAAGATAGCGACCGCGCTTGTGCCGTCGTCGGCCGCCTCATCATCCAGGTCGCCGGCACTGGCGCCGTTGGTGATTGGCTCCGGGGGGTCTTGGATCTCGATGGACCAGGCGGTTGAGACGCCATCCATGTCGAATCCTTCGCGGATGATCCTGATCTTGCCCCACGAATCCCAGTTCGACGGAACGAGGATCTTATCCCGGTCGATGACGTTGTGTTTAAATGATTGCCGTTTCAGTAATGAGTGGATGCCGAGGGATGAGTGTAATAAGCTTTGGAGGGAGTTGGCGAGGAATGGTGTGGTGTAGATAAGCGACGCGCCATCTGTGATTAATTAGAACCCGCAGGCCGAATTAAGGGATGGTAAATTGCATACGCTTCAAGAGCAATGTTCTCATGAATTGGAGAATGAAGTCGAACTCTTCTTCGTGCCAGCCGTGGTCTTTCTCCAGCTTCTCGATCTTGTCGGCCTGGTTGATTCAAACAAAAGCATCGTTAGTTGTTGACCTCCCCCTAAAGCATCGGACCAGCTTACCCCTTGACACACAACACACATGGGTATACCGAGCCCTTCATCCCATTCGCCAGGGCCGACAGGTATCGTTACGGGACCACCGGAGCTCGTCAGACCCTGCGCGCCGGCCGAGCTGGCGTCCATGCCCCGTTTCCGATCCCTCCATTCGGTCATGTTCTCCTCCATGACGATCTTCGTCTCATCGTCGAGTGATATGAGGACATGTCTCAGAAGGCGCACCCACTCGCGCAGTCGACGCACCCAGGTCCAAGGGTCCGACCAGTCCAGCAGGATCACAACCAAGGTTTCCGGCACCGAATGTGCAGTCAGAAGCGGCTTGAGGAGGGGCGCAAAGGAGAGAGACGGCTCAGAAAGTAAGTATGCGGAGACACGCGCCAGAATATCTTTTGTATGGAGCAGGTCCTTATTAGCATACGACTATGGCAAAAGAAGGAGAGGGCCCGCGGAGAACTGGCAATCCACCGGAATTGACTCAAATAAATACCTTCATGATCAGCGTCCAGCACATCTTGATAAGTATATCCTAAGGCGAACTGGTTGGCCACCGGTGGTACTCGCCCTTTTCGCCGGTCGTTTGACGACAAGCTGGGATCTGAAGCATCCGCGGATAGAGTGTCGAGGAACTCTCTTTGAGTCTCCGGTGTGCCACCTAGATTGTAGTTTCCGCATAATCAGCATTGACCGACAGATGGATTCTGGCGGAAACGCGGCCAGCGGTGCGGGCGCAGTACTGGAGGGGGTTTTTGAGAGGGGGGTGCAAACCTAGGATTAACAGATTCTTCTCGGGAAGTCGCTTTCCATTTGCGACGCTATCTAGCATAGAAGACCAGATATTTTTCTTGGTGCCATCTTTGCTCGACGGCCGACTGTTGTTGCTGCCGGTCCCGAATCGGGACCCTGTATTCTGGCTCGACGCTAACATTGTCTATCCAATTTCGACCATGCTCAGCTGGCGCAGCTCATTCCAGGTCAGATCGAGGCAAGTATATTCTGGGGGAGGAGTCGGATAAGACGCGTTGATTGCGGAACTTCGTGCGGATAGGTGGGAGTGTTTATCGGAAACCACACTGGAGTGTCAGGGGAATCTGGCGTTGGCCGCGCAGATCTCGGATGGCGGGGGAGGACCACAAAACAGCCCAGACGTTGTGCTCGCTCGCTCGCTCGCTCAAAAAAGACAAGATCGGACCGAAAGTTTAAAGAGTGCGGTGTTTTTTGCCACGGGTCGCAAAAAAAAACAAAATAGGTGTCTTCGTGGTTTATCGTGTGTGTTGGTGTATGAGACTGAATCGAGCGGTGGTGGAACTGACTGCGGTTTGCCTATTCTTTTCTAGCTTGTAAACAACTTATTAAAGCCATAGGTTTGGGACCGTCTTCTGCGGGTGGGGACCTTCCCTTCCCGCGGTCAAGCCCGTGATTTCGAACTTCCGCTTGCTGCAACTCCAGGAAAGCAAGAAAGCAAGAAAGCAAGCCCAGCAGCCCTTCTCTATCCTCACTCGGCACCTCACCCTCTGCTTTCGCAATTATTCCTTCTACATGTATACTTTGATCTAGATCTCACCGCTTTTCTTACCTGCACTTGAAGCATGAACAACATCCGCCAAGTCCAAGCGCTGAACAAGCGCGAGCTTGAAAATGCCGTGTAAGTTGCCCCTTCTACCTATCCCCCCGGGGTTCCTTCCTCGTCATGGTCGCTGACCAGGTGCTCTCAGACCCCCAGAAGCCTCCTGGCACGCTGACTATCGCGACACCGCCTATATCTACATCGGAGGACTGCCTTTCGACCTGTCCGAGGGCGACATCCTCACGATCTTCTCGCAGTACGGCGAGCCGGTCCACATCAACCTCATCCGCGACAAGGACACCGGGAAGAGCCGGGGGTTTGCATTCCTCAAGTACGAGGATCAACGCAGCACAGATCTCGCGGTCGATAACCTGGGCGGTGCCACTGTGTTGGGGCGGGTTCTGCGGGTGGACCACACGCGCTACAAGCGACGGGATGACGAGGAGGAGACGGACAACGTCGCGAGACTCATGGGGGAGGATACGGCCGGCGGGAAGGCCGTCGACGATCGAGATACCGATGACGAGCGGACGACAAGACGGAAGCGACGCATCAGCGAACCACGAGAAGAGGAGGCCCGCAGACGCCCGAAGCTCAAGGAGGAACTCGAGTTAGAGGAGCTGATCAGGACCCATGACGAGGAGGATCCGATGAAGGAGTTCCTCATTGAGGAGAAGAAGGAAGAGGTGGCGCGTGCGCTGGAGAGGACACGAGCGAGTGAGAAGAAGTCTTCGCGCAGGCGAGACAGCCGCGAGAGATCGAGCCGTCACCACCGTTCTCACCGTCGCCGATATGATGACGACCGTTCCCGCTCGCGAGAAAGGAGGCCTCGGGATCGCCGATCGCCCGCGAGGGAATCTCGATCGCACAGAGACCGCCGCTCGACGTCCAGGAGAAGAGACAGATCCTACAGAGACAGGACGCCGGTCGCGTCCAGATCACCCGAGCCGAGGCGCAATAGGGACCGAGAAAACCGCTATCGTTAGATGTCTAAAGCAAGGCTGTCTAATTATAAATTATGCTACTCAAAAAGGTCAAGCCTCTATCCAAAGCAATCAAGACGCCACCAAGCAAGTGCCAGGAGCAAGTTCCAGGGGCACTGCGCTCGCCCCTCGATAGCCAAGTTCTGTGACTCGACATGAGCTCCATCAGCAAAATCAGTTGATACGCCATACGATATCCAATCCGCAAACGCATTGTTGGGTCGATCCTTGAGGATTTTCTGCAGTGTGGGTGTTGCCTGCAACGGAGATGGTGACTGTATGGCCACACCACAAAAAGACTAGACCACGAATGTCGTTGATGGTGGAGCTCTCAGCAAACCGGACGGACACATTCTCCTTAGCCCCCTCCTAGGTACCTCTTCCAGCCCGTTCTGTTACAATAGAGTCTGCCGTCATCGCCTTCGTGAAGGACAAATTTCTCCCATCGCCCATCCCTACCCGAGCCAATCACGAGGATGGTCCTATCATCGAGCCAGCCGATGTTCCCTTTGGACGGTTTCCCAAGTGAGTTCCCCAGGGGTGGAGGGTTATAGGCTGACTCGGATGACTGTTCGTTGCCTATCTCAAAATGTGCAGTGGCAGATGAATATATGTCAGAGAAGAACCCAGGGAGCATAGGAACCTTTGACAAGAATCCCCACTTTGATTCAGTTTTGGGCACTGGAAAGACATGCAGGGTCGACTTATCGGACGTCACGGCGAACAGCGTATTGGAAGGTGATATAGCAATCGAAAATACATCCGCTTCATCAAGACCCCGGCGTACCTCGGTTATCCTCGTGCAGTTACTAGTAGAATAAATCCGGACCATAGTGCCCTAAGAAAGACGTAAGTTACCATCAAATCATAGCCTGCTGTACATGGGCAAAGGCTCGGGTGCTCTTACCCTCTTACTCGCCGTGGCCAGAAGCGCGCCATCCGAGCTCAAAGTCATGGCCCGCAGCGGGTGCGCGTGTGCTGGGATGATGCTCACGTTCCCGGTCTCAAGCTCGACCAGCTGGACTTGCCCGAGAGATCGGCCGGGAAAAGCAAGTAGCTTCTCCCCCAGGCAAACCAGACCCAGAGGGTTGTCCACTGTTTCAAAGACCGAGAGCTTCCGCGGAGGGATCGAGAAGGCAAAGACATGGACACTGTTCAGCAGCGCGACGACTATGTGCGACTTGGACAGGCGGACGCCCAAGACCGAGGTGCGGAATTCGAGGGTGATGGCGGCTTTCTGCTTCGCGTCGTCCCAGATCACCAGCTAGACACGAAACCATCGTCGTCAGTACATAGATTCGCTGCAACACAAACCAAGCACGTCGAGGAAGGAGAGAGGAAGGGGGAAGATTCCGTGGCACACCTTATTCTGAGGGAACTTCGGTTGTCTTCCTCCGCCGGTGATCGCGAGGTATTTCGACTGGCCGAGCATGGTCACCAGACCGATTCCGGCGTTGAAATCTGTAGGGATGTTCAAAAGAGCTCGTTAGCAACCCGGACAAGAGATTCAGATAGAGAACAAAAAAAAGAAAAGAAGTTTTGACAAGTACCTCTTGAAACTGTAAGCTCACATGGATCGGTTTTGAAGACTGTTTTGTTCGGTGGTTAGCTTGGCTGTTGTTCCCGATAAGAAAGCCCTCGAGGGAAGAGCAAGCACATGTGAGTGACCACTGACCACAAAAGCCGGTGTCCAAGCCTACGGCAAAACATGTGTTGTCGTTGTTAAATGAGGCCGACAGTGAGTACGGCCCCACCGACTCATCGATGACTTGGCGAGTGTTCATCCTGGCAACCGAGGAAGGAGGCCATCAGCGCTAGGCAGGATGATGGGATAGAGTCAACTAGGTATAATTGCTGGAATTCCGGGGAAGGCCAGAAGGAGATGATCGGCCGCCGGACGGGGGCGCTGACCTCATCGTAGCCGCCTAGCTAATGTCGTTGCCGCCTTGTAAATATGGCCAGGGGGAAGGTGTCACAGTGCTTGGCCATTGTTGCTTTTAATGCATGTTAATTAGTACCGTGGCGCGTGAACGGAGTAATTGATGTTTAGAAGATATGTTTTGCAGTTTGGTGTGAAGGGATTATCTTGCATCAAAGAATGAACGACACAAACGATCATTGGAGACTTGATGCCTGAGGCATCACGGACGCCCTCAGGCATGAATGATGTAATAGGCGAATGGTAGCTAACTAGTTGACTTACGTGGTAGAGAATATCTGTCTGAGCATGACTATCCGTTTCCCTGCTTGAGAGAATGTCCTAGTGTCGACTATAGTCAACGACAATTCATCATGTGTTTGTGGAGGCTAGCATGCTTCTTTCAGTCCAGTCCCGAAGAGAATGTATTTCATTCAACCCGGGTGTTTGTTGCGCAAAGTTGTTCATGTACAAATAAGAAAGTTCTATCATAAGTCATGGCCGAGTCCTCTAGTATCCTGATCCCGAGGCTTTGGAGCCGTCGATCTCTTTTTGACCGGTAGCAATGTCCAGCTCGTTCTGCATTGCGTCACCCAATAGTCCAACGTCGGTAACAACAGATACCATATCAAATCCTTGCTCTATACGAGCCCGAGCGTCGACACCGCCGGTACCTATTCCTGTCAGCTATCTCGAAACTTATAAGACCCAGAGGCGAGGGGTGGAACGTACAGAAGATCGCCGCCCTCTTTCCGGCAGCCTTGGTAGCAGCCAAGATGCGTTTGATAGCAGCCTCATGCTCCTCGCCGCCTCTAGTGACGTTCAATTGCTTGGCAAGATCAAAAGGACCTGCGATACACAAGTCAGCACTTGAGAATCTACACGAGTTCTGTTCTTGCCATACCGATCAGAATGCCGTCCAGACCGTCAACGCGAGCGATCTCCTCCACATTCTCCACACCGGACTTGGACTCGATCTGCACCATAACTATGATTCCATCCTGCGAGACCGCTTCGTAGTCATCGCCAGGCAGTACGCTCGGGAATGAGTGAGTGGCGAACAGCGGTCCGAAGCCACGGGTTCCCAGGGGTGGGTACTTTGAGAACTTGACAATGTTGGCTGCGTCGGCCTAGAAACAAAGAAGGTTTAGTACGGCTGTTCGCCACAGACTCGGAACATCACGAGGGATCATGCATTGCACGTACTGCAGTGTGGCACATGGGCGTGAGGATGCCGTGAGCACCGGCGTCAAGGGCTCGTTTGATCATCCATTCCTCACCCCAGGGGACTCTGATGATGGGGACAGCGCCTTCCGAAGCAACAGCATTGGTGAGCTAAATCAGCCGTCGTTAATGCGCTGGACCCAAGTCGATGATGAAGGTGCCATACGTCATAGTAATCTCTATCCGTGATCAATCCATGCTCTGCGTCAATGAGAACCCAGCTGAATCTGGACTTTTCTGTGAAGGGCCGATGAAGAATGGTTTTGGCGAGGGGAGCGCTGGGGAATCTAAGAACGATAAAAGAGCAGCATTAGTCATTGAGCGCATTTCAGGAGTACGTGCGATTTGGACGTTGCGAAGTACCACCACAGAGGGTAGGCTCGAGGAGATGAGGTGAGGGGCAATGAGGGGTAGCAACATACGTGAGCCAGAAGCCGTGTGCCACTACGGACTGGTCGCGGAGATTCCGGGGGTCGGCAACTTTGGAGGCCATTACTGTTGCTGTATGTTGTGAAGCTTGGGTGATTTAAGCTGTGGTATGAGATTATCCTGGTAATTCTTCTGAGGGGACTCGCTCGGGATGAGGTCAATGGAGACAATTTAAACAAATATACAGCTCGGTGCATGTCCGACCCGAAGAGGTGTTATCCGCGGTTTAATCCGGGGCCACCCCCACGTTTCCTGGATTAGTTTCCGTCTCCCCCGGCCTAAAGATGTCCGAAGACGGGGGACGTTCCTCATAGCCTATTAGTCAACTGGCAGTCAACATCTCAAAGCTGGCCTCCGGTGAGCCATGTGGTGGTCTACTCAAGTAAAGAGATACGAGTATCTTGTATATGACAATGCGCCTGGTCACTTCTATGCTTGGGAATAGTCGAGGATGACTTAATCACTCACTTAACTATGAGAAATCTTTGCCTTGACATCATTGATGGCAGAATAAAACCTCGTGTTGCAGGCAGTCTCTTCGATGCGGGACTGAAATACCGGACGAAACCAATTCTGCATATGGAATTATCTTCTGGTTCCACCCTCTGCAGCTTTCTGCTTTCTGTAAGTCTTAGTCTGCCACACTAGCAGAAATTAATTGAGCCGTGGACGGTGGTGGTATGGAGAGCGATTCGGCCATTCAAGGCAAATGACACGGGCCGAGCCGGACACACACACTTCGCACCGACTCCCACTTTGATGCACACACACATGCACTCACCACAAACTCTCTCTCTCGTGATGGTTCCACTAGAAATCTATGATTTCTAAATGCTACTTTGGCGTCATGACCTACAGTCTGAGCGTCTACACAAGTGACCTCGCTTCTATGATAAATTGACTGGGAGTGAGGGATGGCCTTGCCGAACTGGCTGCAGTTGCCGTGACCCGATAGCCTCGCCCATTACATACATCAAATGTGGCGGTTCTCTTCAGCTAGCCGATGGTGCACACTGCGTTAGCTACGGTAGGACTGTACCACTACTCAGCGTTCAGTATGTCTCAATACTTTAGACTCATCCCATAGCTTCGGAGCATCCGAGCGAACTCACGCACGTCTCTTCCGATCTGTGTCGATCGCCGCGCTCGGCAAAGAAAAATAAAACAAAGGACGAATCAGAGACACCCACTGCAGCTACGCCGCGTAGATCCATCTCTCAGCTCGCTAACTAATACGATGGGGCGACTACATGTTCATGCAGGATCTGCTCCACAACCCTCCAAGATGTCATTTAAAAGGCACTCCTAGAGATCTGCCTCCGAGGGACATCTCGTCAAATTTCGTTTCTCCAGAACAGCCTGCCTCGAGAACCATGGGGGATCCCGCGCCTGAGTCCATCAGCATCGACAAGATCCATCAAATTGGGACGGAACCCTTTCTGCAAGTTGAAGCCACCACTGCGAAGAACCGCTCTGTTCGCATCGAGGGTCCGCCAAAGCGGTTGATCATCTGCTGTGATGGATCATGGCAGTCATCCAACCATGGGCAGATGAACGTCCCGTCTAATGTCGCAAGGCTCAGTCGTGCCATCGCTCGCTGCGGACTTGCTGATGATAAGGGAGATGCCGTCCACCAGATTGTCTACTATAACGCAGGCGTAGGCACTGGCACGAGCAAGAAGGACGACCAGAACTGGTTGGCCAACACGATGGCTGGGATCCAGAAGACTTGGGAGGGCGCGTTCGGTCGCGGACTGGAGGAAAATGTCTGCGAAGGATACAACTTCTTGGTAAGTAGGAAAACTAGTATCGCAAGGGCCTAAGCTATCCTAACTTCATAATAGGTCAACAATTGGACCCCGGGAGATGAGATCTACATCTTCGGTTTTTCCCGGGGTGCGTACACAGCCCGAGCCTTGGCAGGCCTGGTTTGCAATATGGGTATCTGCATGCCGGACATGATGGATGACTGGTGGGCTATGTACGATGATTACAAGAAAAGGTTGAATAGGCAGAACAGCTTTGCCCTTGTCTGCAGCAACAAGCTCTCTGGCACGTGGATAGACACGTGGAGTGGGGGCTCGAAAGGTGCTACCGCGGGATTGAAGTATGAGGATCGGTTTTACAAGAATGTCCCGATTGAGGTGGTTGGTGTTTTCGATACTGTCGGCGCTCTAGGCTTGCCCAACAATACTTGGTATGATTTTACAAACTATAACAGTAATGAGCACGGCTTTCATGACACAGACGTGCACCCACAGATTAAGCACGCCTTTCACGCTCTGGCGCTGGATGATCATCGAGCACCGTTCAGTCCCACACTTTGGCACCTTCCGACCCGCAACACCACGACCAAACTGATTCAGTGCTGGTTCCCGGGATGTCACATTCACATCGGAGGAGGTAGCGAGGAGACGGCGCAGCATATGGGAGATCTGGAATCGATGGCGAGCTTGTCACTGGCGTGGATGATTGACCGGGTTCGAGAGCACACGAACCTTCAATTCGAGTCTTACGAGTTAACGCGTCTCTATCAAACATACATCAACACCGTCCTCGACCTATCGCAGCGCTCTTTCAAGAGATGGGACAAGGCACACGGCTACAGCTATGCTAAGGGTGACGGCAAGAACTACGACGACGAAGCTGACCCCGACAATCGTACTGGCTATGGTGGCTGGGGTATGGGATTCCGACCCGACAGTATGACCTTCGGTATGAGCTTCGCAGGCACCATCAATCGCACCCCTGGCCAGTACAAACCGCTCAAGAAGAATGACAAGAACGAGTTGGTTGCTCTGAATCCGAATCTCTATTCTACCGAAGAATATATTCATCCCGTGGTTGCATATGCCTTGGGCAAACCGTACCGGGAGGCCAACCAAGGACCGGTGCTACGCTATCAGCCGGAAGCACTAAAGAATTTTACCCGCGTGAAAGACCCCAAAGACCCAACCACCGGTAAAATCCAAGAAGGGATCTTCTGGAGAGGAGTCTTCCCACCTAAAGAGAAAGGTTACCTGAAGACCAGATGGGACTCCATATGGGGCGGATCTCAGCCGCCTGCTGAACCGGAAGTCTTGCTCATCCCCGAGATGCCGCTGTGGGAAGATACATATAGTAATCTGCTGAACGAAAGAGACTACATGCGGGCCGACTGGCTGGCGTTCTTGGCTCCAAGATTGTGGTTCCCCGAGCCGACTATAGATCACATCGGCAAATACCTGAAGGAGCACAAGGAAACCAAGACTTTGGTAGAAAGTTTGACAGAGCGCGAGACGGATCTACTCTATCACCTAGCAGTCAAGGCCCAGTCGCAGCTCACTAGTGTCTGGCAGATGAGATCCGTAGCCTTTAAGCTGAGGCAGAAGATACCGTCGAAGGGAAATGAGGAGAATGTAAAGTTGATGCTCGACACGGGTGCTCGCACCAGGAAGTTCTTGGCCCTGCTGGACCGAGGCGAGTTATATCCTGAAGAGGAGGCATGAGAGGCTGAAAATGTTGAGTTCGTCGGTAGTTGGTATGCAGGCTGAAATACAATGTCTTCCCGTCTGCAATTTTATGCTTCGCAGTTCACCATAGATCGGAAACTAGGTAGGCAGATTTAGAGCCGGTCCTATCTCAAACACATTGGCTGTGTAGCGTGCCTTGTTGGTCCAATAAAGTGTGTAGAGAGTCAACGTCAACTAGCAAAAGGCTTTATGCCTCAGGCAGCGAAAGAGCCCAAGGCCCCCCCCCCAAAGGTCCAATTCCCAAGGCATACGGCGGCCCACAGCGACCCACGGCGGCGATCGGAACTTTTGGTGGCCATAAACCCCTGAACTAAACCCAGCAATCAGTTGATAGTCCGTCTGCAAAACAAAGACTGCCCACATTGGGCATCTGGATGCCACTTGAGGACTGACAAAACAGACCTGTCTCACGGTTCTGTCTGCTTGCAGCCAGGTACCCTGTCACAGTTGCTGAATCATTGATTTCCAGTGGGTGCGAAATAGGAGTTGCATAGCCTGACAATAATTGATTATTGAAGATCCTTGAAGCCCCCGGATCGGACAGGTCAATTATATAAGTATCATTTCGAGTACCGCAGACAGATGTGTAAATGAGAGAGTGCCAGTACTTAGTAAACCTAGCAAACTAGCAAATCTGACCTCGAAGTGTACCTGGGGTGATCCATGGGTGAACATGGATGGGGGCAGTGGAAAGAGCCACCGTGACTGCACTGCACTGCACTGAACTTGAGCCCGGGTCGTACCAGAATACCAGAATTACTGTGGACCACTCTCAGACAGTCTGGAGAAGAAGGCCTGGGATAGTGATGATTGGTCTGCCCGCCACAGAATGGGGAAAAGGGGAGTCCTGCGGGAGTGTAACTTTGGTATGTGTATGGTCATGGAAGAGTATCTGTGCCTAAGGTGTCCGCCTATTGTGGCCTTACAACCCCCTTAAACCCACTAGTCAACGGCCAGTTTGACGGGGGGCGGCGGCAGACTAACTAAGAGTAAGTACAACGGGAAGACCATCTCCTCAGGGGAGAGTGAGAAGAGCAACAACCATCCCATCCCATCCCATTCCCATTCCATCCATCTCCACTGCATTCATTCTCCCTCTATCTTCCTTCCCTTCATCCTCCTCCTCCTCCTCCTCCTCCTCTTCCCACGACCTTCCTTTACTTCAGCTTCCTCCTCTTTTCAACCTTTCACTCGCTTGCTTAATCTCTTCCTCTAATTCTACTCTCCACCCTCATCTTCCTTTCTTTCTTTGTTTCTCTCTTCCCCCCACCCACCCACCTCCCTTCTTTAGCCCACCATGTCTTCCTCATTCAGCGCGGTAAGTTGTTATCCTTCCCCTTTCTATGCCGGCCGCTCGTATTGCCTCACCCCCGCCATTACCACCACCACCACCACGCTCTCCAATGGCTTGGGGGCACAGGTATTTTCGATTGTGTCAACTGCTTCAACTCTGCTCTGAGTCTCAACTGTGGTTAATTCGCCTCTAACTTCAAGCCCAAGCTCCGTCGCAAGAAAAATGTCAAGAAGGGTATCCAGTTCTGTCTGATGGTCTGTGGTGCCAGCGGAACCGGTACGTTCGCAACCTGCGCAGTCACGCTCTCCAGTCCCAGAAATTGACCAGCCGTTTCGATATCCCTAGGACGCACTACCTTCGTCAACACTCTCTGCGGAAAGAAGGTCCTGGAAGGAAAGGACGCCGACGACGCTGCCAACGCTCACATTGAGGAGGGTGTCCGCATCAAGCCTGTCACAGTCGGTGAGTAGGCCACCACACTATGTGTTTCAACGCTGGAGCTAACGCATAGCTCGACAGAACTCGAATTGGACGACGAAGGCACCCGCATCTCCCTCACCATTGTCGATACCCCCGGTTTCGGCGATCAGATTGACAACGAAGCAAGGCAGGTGGCCCTGGCTGCAAACAATACCACTCTCAGTGCACGACTGACCGTTTCGCAGCTTCGGGGAAATCGTTGGATACCTCGAGCGCCAATACGATGATATTCTTGCCGAGGAGTCTCGGATCAAGCGTAACCCCCGCTTCAGGGACAACCGTGTCCATGTCCTCCTTTACTTCATCACACCCACCGGTCACGGTCTCCGTGAGCTCGACATCGAGTTGATGAAGCGCCTGTCGCCCCGTGTCAACGTCATCCCCGTCATCGGCAAGGCCGACTCCCTCACTCCCGCCGAATTGGCCGAATCGAAGAAGCTGATCATGGAGGATATCGAGCACTACCGCATCCCTGTTTACAACTTCCCCTACGACATCGAGGAAGACGAC
This sequence comes from Aspergillus aculeatinus CBS 121060, assembly GCF_003184765.1. Classification (NCBI taxonomy): domain Eukaryota; kingdom Fungi; phylum Ascomycota; class Eurotiomycetes; order Eurotiales; family Aspergillaceae; genus Aspergillus; species Aspergillus aculeatinus. The sequence goes on from NW_020291482.1 coordinate 171,330, forward strand.
GAAGATACCGTGGAGGAGAATGCCGAGCTGCGGGGTCTCATGCCATTCGCTATTGTTGGTTCCGACGAGTTGATTGAGATCGATGGCAAGAAGGTGCGTGCCAGGCAATATCCCTGGGGTGTTGTAGAGGTCGAAAACCCTCGTCACTCCGACTTCCTGGCCATTCGCAGCGCCCTTCTCCACAGCCATTTGGCCGATCTGAAGGAGATCACCCACGATTTCCTCTACGAGAACTACCGTACCGAGAAGCTCAGCAAGAGCGTGGACGGTGCTACTCCGTACGTATTCTCAGCCTTGACATCATTCGTGCTATCCGTTCGCCGACTAATAGCTTCGCAACAGTACACAAGACTCGTCCATGAACCCCGAGGATCTGGCCTCCCAGTCCGTCAGGTTGAAGGAGGAGCAGCTCCGCCGTGAGGAGGAGAAGCTCCGTGAGATCGAGCTGAAGGTGCAGCGTGAGATTGCTGAGAAGCGCCAGGAACTGTTGGCTCGCGAAAGCCAGCTGAGGGAAATCGAGGCCCGCATGGCACGGGAGGCCAGCCAGAGCCAGGTCGATGTCACCAACGGAGATGCCTAAACGATTACCGTCGAAATCCCTGGGACTCATGGAAAACGGTTTCCACATGATTGACATCTGACACCGTATGTGCCTTTGTAATGAGAACCGTGGCGCGGCAGTCGTAACTGTCTACGGGGTTAAGATTAGTCGGCCGTTTATTCACGTTAATAGCTTTTTCTCTTCTTTTTTTTTCTCTTTTGCTTTCCTGATTTTTCTTTTGAACTGCAAGGGAAAGGGGAGGGCAAATGCAACGTTCCGTTTTAGTACGACGATGACTGGGAACAACAAATCCTGTCTGGCTTTTTTCCCCTCTCTTTTACCTTTCCCACCGCCACCAACCACCCCTCTGGGAATCATCCCAGACAGACAAGAACAGAGAAGAAGGGCAAAGGAACGGACATATTTTCGGCTGCAATCTTCCAACCTTCCAACTTCACATCGTCTTTCGAAAGCCATCAATCATCTAACCCCGTTGTGCTGCAAGATGTCTGGAGTCAGAAGAATAGCATCATTTTTAATCACTCACAGTTATCACCGAGGAAAGCATCTGCATAAAGTTTCAAATTCCTAACATTGCTTGTGTTGTCCCTGGATTTTCTCGTTCCTTTTGATCATTACTCTTTTCTTTTTCTCCTTTCTACTCCCCCTTCCCTCACATGAAACCCTGTCCCAGTGTCAGCAGCGCGCAGCAAGATTCCCTCTTTTGTCCGGTAATTTCTCTTGTTCTATTTCCCCTTTTTCTTAGCTTATTATATTTTGTCGTTATATCTGAGTTATTTGTATGTGAGTGAGTGTGTGTGTGCAACAAACAAAAACAACTATCCAAACAACCAACCAACCAACCGAAGAAACAAACCAGACTCGTGGGTTCTTTTCCTAATCTATGCGTGCCCTTACTCTTCCATGTCCTCTCCATTCCAATGCATTATGTCCAGGGCTTGGTAAGGTACGAATTGAGTGCCGTAGATCTTCACCCCAGGTTGTAGGCCATAGATCGTAGATGTACCTCTCGCCACCACCTACCATGCGACTTCTTCTGATTCAAAGCAAATTCCGTTCGATGGATTGGACAAGAGTTCAATATCACCTGCCAACACAACCCGGAGGGGCTCGTAGCGACGAGCACCGGATGTAGGGGAAAGTCACGGGACCGAAGGTACTGACTGACTGTACTCTACATAAATATGTTGCGGTTTGCTTTTTCCATCGCGACCACTGCCCATTCGTCCCAATTTTATGGATAGTGTGCCGCCATGGTAGATATGAACACTTCCACTGTTTATGAGCGTGGATTATTAATTGACCCTAGTGCATTGATGTAATACGGGAGAATGAAGTTGGGGAATACAATATATTTATAATGTTATTGAGTGGGTGGGTGGGTGGTGTACAGTAGTTACTAGATCAATGCTTACTTCGGCAAGCGGAGTGGAGGCGGAAGTGCTAACTCAGTCAGCGGGCCCGGGAGGTTTGAGCTTTCAACTATATACCTCTCTCACTGCGCGGCAGAAAGGCAGTGAGTGCAATTGTACTAGGTTCAAGGCTGGTGCTTAGAAGGCTATCTTCTGCTTTTTCTCGGAGAAGAAGCTTACGACTGGTTCAAGGTTCATGAAAGGAGCCTGACTCTATAGGCGAGCTTACGCGCGGTGAGGAAATCGGAAGCCGCGAGGAAGAGAGCTACGTGACGACTCCCCCGGATCACAGCGAGTAGGACCACATAAGGACGAACAAGAAGCATGAAGTTCTTGACTAAGATGGATAAGATAGATGAGATGATAGAAAGAGAAGAGAAGAAAAAAAATGGTGCGAGAAGAATGAGAAAAAAATTGGGGATAAAAGGAACAGGTGGTATTTGCGCTTCATTGTACACAAGTTGGGGAGAGAATTTGCGGGGTCGGATGGGGGTACGCCAAATCGACCATGGGGTTGGGTACAAAGACAGGGTAGATGGAGATGAATTGACATGGAGAGGTATTAGAGGAAGGAAAGGAGAAAAAACAAAATTGAGAAAGAATCTTTGCCACTAGACCTCCTGAGAGTCAAGGGCAGCAAGAGATTCTGAAGGGGGGAGGGGAAATGTGTTCAAGGTTAGTAACGCAGATGGATGAATGTATGCCCTCGCCGTTTTTGAGCCGACCGGGATAGTAAAAACAAAGGCCTTTCTAAGCGCAGCAAAAGAAGTGACACTTGGGACGAATATAGAACATGACACTGTCTCTCCTCGCATCTTCTTCTTCACTTCCACCCGTTGAGGTGGTTTTTACTGATTGATGACTCAGTGTTGTGGCTTGTTCCAGAAATCCAAGCTGGCGACCACATCCTCTCCTGATTCATCTTCATAGGCATAAAGAATCTGTGACAAGGTAAGCAACTGCTCGAATCAAGTGACTGCCGGAGGCTCGACTTACTTCTCGGGTCGACGAATGCAACATGCGAATGTTCTTTCCAGTCATAATATGCACCAGCTCGCTCGTTTCAATGTGACGGATTTCGATGAAATTGGGTTCGAAAGCGAGAATATAAGGCAAAGAAAGTGCAAATGCGTTCGGATTGCCCTCCCAGGAGATTCTCCAGTCGGAACGGGCACGCCATCCGTTGCGGTTGACGAAGAATGAGAAGTCGCTGTAGTTCAAGAGGAATTCGCCGTTCAAGCGTTCAATGTGGATCGGCTTCACATTCTCCTTGCGTGCAACGAAGTCAAGAGATGTATCCGCCTGATCGAGCAGAGACTGTGTTTCGGTGGTTTCGAGACTGACAACCTCAAAGCCTCGGGCACAGCCCACACAGAGTGTTGAGCGAAGGAAATGGATCGAGGAAGACTCCGCAGGGATGTAGAATTCCTGTGAAACGCAAGGTTAGCTGCCAAGTCCAGGATGACAAGAAAATCTGAAGCAAGGGCACGAACCTTGAAGAGCTTCAATGTGTCCTGTCCACTCTGGAACATCTTGCTGACAGCCGACTTCTTCTTACCCTTCGCCAGATTATCCATAGGCTCATAAACCTTGATGGTGGTCGACAAAGCGGAGGTTTTGACGGAGCACACCAGATGACGTCCGAGTCCAATACCGGCCTTGAAGAAGTTCGCGTGACCTTGAATCTTCTTAGGTCGCTTCGCAATAGTGTTCTGGCCTTCATGAATCTCGAGCGCATCCATGGGGTAAGAGGATAGTGTCTTGTTCGACAGAACCAAAAGCAGTTGATACTCCTCCAATGTATCTATCTGAGTGACCTGACTGACATCAAGAACCCGCCGAGGTTTTGCTGACTTGTCCTTCGGCCAACGTTCGGAGAGATAGATACCGCTGTCCGTACCGTAGACCAATTTTCGACCTCCGTCTGCATCAAAGCGAAGCGCGGTTAGCATCTAGAGAATGGGAATTTTGGCTGAGACAAGATAGAACATACCAATTGGAACAAGGCAGTTAACACGATTGACAGATGTGAAGAAGTTCTCACAGAGAACTGTCTTATTGTAGAAGTTGCTGTTGCGCTCCCTGAGCTTCCGCTGCTGCTCTTCTACCAATTCGATGAATTTCCGGCGCTGAGTGGTTGATGTAGCGTACAACGTCTGCTCATAACCGCCCTTGCCAAGATGCCTAAAAGTGATAGGAAGACCATCCTTAGTAGTGGGAGGATTTGCTGCAGCCTTGTTGGAGAGAAGACTGGACGACGGCCGTTTGGGAATTCCCACCTTGGGTATTACCTCGTCCATCTGGGCAATGACCAACAGCTCTAGCGGAATAGGTTTCCGATATACGCGGTACTCCTCACGTTTGTTGACAACCTTGATTCTGACCAAGAGAACTGCGTGATCGAAGAGATATGCGGTAACCTCGGAGCTGTCTGTTGGCGTTTTCTTGAAAGCCATCTTCGACAACATCTGCCGGTTCTCTTCCGTCAACTTCAAATCCACGTAATCGCCAGGACCAAACTTCAGCGCAGCATTGAGCTGCACCAGGTTGAAGTGGTTCTCAGCCCTACCGCTCTCTGCGTTGACACGAGACAGGAAATCCTTGATCAGAGCAATGGCTTTGGGGATATCTTGGCGGTCTGGGCTATCCTCGGCCGTATTTTTGAAGACCTGCTCCAGTAGGAGTGGATACCTGGCGAGACGCGTGGTCGGCTTGGTCAGATAACCATTCAATTCGAGCTTGCGCGATTCCTTGAGACGTTCCGTCTCCTCTACGAATCTCGCAAATGCCGGGTTCGACGCTTTCTCCTTTTCAAACTCATATTTGCCGTACAGCTGATTGGCACCATATTTGATGAACGGATCGAATCGTGGCACGTGCTGAAGAAAAATATCACCGACCGTCTTGACAACATGGCTTTCCTTCTGTCGAGCATTTAAGGCCTCGCATAATCCACCGTTGACCTTCAGGACCTCCAAACAATTGCCAAAGACCGTCCGGATGAATTTCTCACGCCGATGCTCGGGAATAGGCGAGGTAGTGGCATTGCCCGCGGCCCGCAAGGGCCTCATCCAGAAGTCTCGCAGATACTCCAAATCCTTGACAAAGTCACGCTCTGTGTACATGATCTCAAAGATGATCTCCTGGCGTTTCTTTTCGCGATCGTCGATACTGTCTGATACCTCCTTAGGAACCATATTAATCCAGAGTTTCTGATTGTCGTTGTCATCGTCATCACCGTGCAGACTGCCCTTCGAAGCAGACGATCGTAGCCCAGGCTGCGGCTTCAGATTCAGCCTAGCCTGCTGTTCGAGCCTTCTGGGGCAGGCGATGGAATAGCACAGGCTATCCCGCGTACACGTCGGCGAATAGCATTCACTGAGCAGTGTGAACACACCATTGACCTCCGAGCTTGGCGCCTCTTCTCCCATTGTCTCCTTGAATTGGTAAATTTCGCCCTGCGCATCTCGGAGGCGATGGTCGTACGTCACATCGTGGAAAAACTTCTGCGCATCCAGCGCGCGGCCCAAGAGCAGAGCCAGATTCCGATCATTGGTCTTGATGATGTGTGCAATTAGATCCACTGCGTGGGCACCGGTAAATGCGTTTTGATATGACAGTCCGTTCTTTTGTAGTTCTGAGAGTGTAATTCGCTCACGGAAAACATCGGCAACACGCGAGAGCAGAGCTGGATACACCAACGGAACCTTACTCCGACGCGAGTTGCTTTGCGCAAGACCGGGCTGATTGCTTGGCTTCCCAGCCACAGTACTCTGCATGCTCATCGTTCGATCCGGCACAACGGTTGATGCCATCGACATGGAGCGCGAGTTTGTGGATCCATCGCTGGGTGGGCGAGGCCTACCGTTAACATTCTGGGCGCTGGGTGGCTCAGGTGGGTAGCCATTGACCGGGGCCTGGCTAGGGGGTCCGGATGGTTGCCTCCTGGGTGGAATTACTCGCCCTGTGCTTGTTGTGTAGGCGTGGTCTCGATCCGTCGGGTACGTGGTCAACGACATGGCGCGCTCGTTCGGATTCCTTTCAGGGACGGGTCGCCCTTGAGCTGTCATCGGAGCCGCCGCAGTGTACTGCTGCTGACGAATTGCATTGGCAGAAGTGTGATTGAAGTTGCTCAAAGAGGGTTGATACATTGGGGGACCACCCATCTTCGCCATTGACCGTGACCGGTTTGAGTCCGAGTTCAGGGCGGGATGGGCCGGCATTGTCCTAGTGTAGCCCTTTGGGTCTGGGTATTGTGGTCCCGTGTTCGGTCGAGAATCCAACCTTTGGGGCTGCGGATAAGCGGAGCGTCCGGGGTAAGGCCGTGCGGGGTGCTGTGAAGACTGCTGGAAAGCTGGAGGTGCTGCGCTGCCGGAGTAGGCTTGGTAGTATCCGTTGGGAGCCCCCGATGAATATCCATTCTGCATCTGGCGTGCGGGCGGTGGCGGACCTCGATGCATCTGCGGATGTGGGACGTGTGATGACATCGTGTGAGCTCGATCCTGAGAGAACTGGGGAGTCTGGGATGTCATCGTCTGTGAGCGTCCCGGTGGCGGAGCACCGCCAAAGATCTCGGAGTATGCAGCATCACGTTGAAAGGCAGAGGGGTGTCCGTAAGGCCGGTAGTTCCGGCCTTGCTGGCCCCCTAAGTCAGCCATGGCGCCTTGTTGCTCCTCGCGCTCGTAATCGCGATGACTTGGGCTTTCGTATAGCGACACGGGTCAATCTGGTAGGTGCGACTCGAGGAGTTCAGGGGGGAGTAGAAGGCGGAGGAATTCGTCTCAGTACAGGTAGGGTATCGAGTCCGGTCGTAGCGAGCGTGCCGTTTGTCGCAATGAAAAAGATCGTTCCAAGTCGTGGAGATGGAGAAAAGGAGAAGAGGGCGGGTTTGGGAGGGGAAAAAGAAAAAAGAGGTCCTCCACGGGCGATAATTTATAAGCACGTAAGAAAGAGAAAAATAAGACAAGAATAAAATGGCAAAAAGGAAATAGAGAAGATATCTAAACAGAGAAAGAAGCGCCCCGGTGTATCATGCCTCAACGAGCTTGGTGGTTGGAATAGGTTGACAGCCTGGGGAAAGGCGTCGAGACCGCGTGGTGTGTTGATGGTAATCGAGGTGCGCTTGGAGGAGCCTTGAGCGCAACGGCAAACCAGGACCCCTGGTTCATAACCTCAGCATTCTCCCTCTAGCTGGTGGGTGGATCGACACACAGTGCTTTTTTTTTTTTTTTTTTTTTTTTTTTTTTTTTTTTTTTTTTTTTTTTTTTTTTTTTTTTTTTTTTTTTTTTTTTTTTTTTCAACCCAACCAACTCCCTCCCCCTCTCCCCCAACCTGACCTCCGTCAACGCCAACCCCCTCCCGCGCTCCGACATCTTCCCCCACGTCTTGCGCAAGATCGCCACGACCTTCTCCTCCTCATACCCGCCCTGGAACCCCTCCAACTGCTCCTCCAGAAACACCAGGCACGCCACATCCTCCAGCACCTGCGCCTCGGCATCCACGGTGCTCCCCTTCAGCCCTTCCTTGCGGATCAGCTGCCCGACGCGCTGCGCCTCGGCCTCGGCGATCCCGCTCGCCACGCACACCTGCACCGCCATCTCCGCTTGCCGGCGCGCCAGCCCCGTCCGCCACGCGTAGTACCCCGCTTTGCCGGCCGGGTAGGTCGCGCGCGGCACCTCCCAGCGTTTGAGGTGCTGGGCGCGGATGGCGAGTTGGAGGGCCGAGGACGGGTCGGGGGTGTGGCGGTACAGCCAGGCGGTCATGCGCTGGGCGTAGTGTAGTTCGTTGGGGGTGCCGGTCGTGGGGTCGGTGGTGGGGTCGGCGCTGTGGAGGGCGTCGATGGCTTGTAGGGCGCGGGCGAGGGGGTCCATTTTTTTTTCTCTCTTGGTTGCTTATTTCTTGTTGGGGGTTTGTTTTGGGGGTGGTGTTACAATTGACTGATGAGCGGTGGGTTGGTAATGTAAGTAAGGTAGTTTTGGTGGTGGTGGTGGTGGTGGTGGTGGTGGGGAGTTCTGAGGGAGGAACGGGGAAGTAGAAGCAGATGCCCGCGGCAGGTGCCCTGAGCCTATCTAAGTATTTCTGATAATCAAATGCCGGGGACGGGATTGGGCCGATCTCGGGTCTGTGGGTTTTGCGACTTTATCTTTATCTGCTATCGATAACACACACGGGCTTTGTCCTTATCGATAACCGTGGATTATTTGTACAGTACTCCGTACTTTCTGAGGCGAGGGGTTCACTTAAACTGTTACATACAGCTTGTGTGGAATTATACTTGTTTGTACTCCTCTAGTGACAGTCACTTCAAGCTTACTGCCACTTACTCCCAGACGCTAAAAACTCCTGTCCCCGCGCCAATGACCGCGATGGCTCCGCGCCCAACCACTCCGGCTCCAGGCGATCGAGATTGTCCTCGATCTCCCACCCCCGGCCCCCCTCGACGTAGATCGACTTCCCATTCATGGTCGGGTCCGCTAGCAAGCCCGCTACGATGGTCGCCACGCTCAACGGAGAGTTCACCGGTAGCTGCGCCTGCTTCCAGCCTTCCTGGAGGTTCTTCACCATCTCTGTATCCGTCATCCACGGACAAACGGCATTGACGCGCAGCTGATGCGCCGGGGCGGGGAGATACGGCCGCAGCGAGCGCATCAGCCCCAAGACTCCGTGCTTGGTCGCTTGGTAGAGGAACATCCCCGGGGTCTCCTTGAAGCCCGCGACGGAGGAGATGAGCGTGAGGGAGCGGTCGGTGTGCGACGGTCGGTTCTGGCGTAGATACACGGCGGCGATGCGAGCCACATAGAGGGCCCCGAGAAGGTTGACGTTGAGGACGGTTGTGGAAGGTGTCTGTGCGTTGTTTGTTCTGTGTCAGCGCAGGCTGATCTGAGGAGATGGCAGTCTGCGTCTTTTCTCACCTCTCGCACGGTCTCCAGCGTCAGGTCAGGATCGAACCAGTTTCCGATCTCGAGGACTCCCGCCCCGGCGACGACGTGGTCGATCCGGCCGTAGGTCTTGTAGGCGGTGTCGAATAGATCGAGGATGGACTGGTAGTCGGTCACGTCGGTCTCCTGGAATATCGCTCTCGGGGGAGCGGACGACGACGATGCGGCGCAAACGCGCTCGACGAGGTTCGCACCAGCTGCGACAGCGACGTCACCAACGCAGACGTAGGCACCGTGCTCGCAGCTGTATTCGACCAGACTCGCGCCGATGCCATTTGCCCCTCCTGGTGATGATTGGGTTAGCGTCCGCCTTGGATGATAATTCCGGTGCTCATCTTATCCGGAGAAGGGCGCACCCGTGATCAAAATGACTTTGTCCCGCAATGAATCTGCGGTGAGGCTACTCTCCGGGCGAAAACAAGCCATTTTCTCTGAAGCTGCCGAGCGTGTAGCTCATTCTCAGTGTCGAGGAGGGTAATGGCAGGCTTTAATCCTTTTATCCTGCGTCAACTGTCGCATTATACTTTGTCTTCCTTGGTTGCCGCTGTGCAGATGATGCGCGCAAAGTCTGGTTCGGGATACGAATTGGATCTGCATGTGTTCATCGTCATATGTGGGGAAAGCCGAGCCCGGAGTCGCGATATGACAGGCGGGTTTCCCGAGCTCGGCCCTGCAGCTGAACCGCTGAAGAATCCACTGAGATCACGGAGTATGTACCGTACGACGTATACTTCCTTGAATTCATCAGCCGGTCCCGGGAATCCGGATATACGCTGAAGACAAGGGGGTAACACTTAAAGAGAGACAATGCGTGAACCTGCTTGAAGTACAGACTTCCTTTACTACAGCTTCCTTCTTCACCTTTTTACTAACCTACCATACCATCTACTCCACACCCTCTCTACATAACAACCAAAAAACAAAATGCTCGAAACTCACCACCACATCGCCTCCACCAAAGGCCTCTCAAGCATCACCACCCTGATCACCGACCCAACCACCGGAGCCGCCGTCCTCATCGACCCCCCATTCCTGCTCCCCGACGCCCACGCCGTCCTCGCCTGGATCACCAAAACCACTTCCGCCGCGGGTGGTGCCGACCTCAAAGCCATCTTCGTCACCCACCACCACCCGGACCACTTCTTCTCCGCCAACCCCATCCTCGACGCCTACCCGGCCGCCAAGTTCTACGCTGCCCCGTACGTCCTCGCCGGGATCGAGCGCGAGTACGCCGAGAAGGTGGCCTACTGGCCCTCCGTGATGGGCGCGGAGAACGTGCCGGCCGCACCCCGGAAGCCCGAGCCCTTCCCCTTCAGCTTCTTCCTGTTGGAGGCCGCGCCCGCGAGTCCGATTGTCCTGCTGGGCCCGCTGCAGGGCGACGCGGTCGATCATACGGTGTTCTGGCTGCCCAGGGAGCGGACGGTCGTCTGTGGGGATACGGTTTACGGGCGGAGTACGCATGTTTGGTAGGTTTTTCTATTTTTATTCTCTGCCTTTGTTTTTATCCGCATAGCGTGGTGGTGATGTTGATGATGATGATGATGCCTTTTTTCTTGTTTGCACTGCCGAGGACCTAGGTTCCTCCGGGGGTGCGTGAGAGAACAGTACGGGGCTGGCTGGACTGTACAATCCGATGTGCTATGTGTACCGTACCTCGGAACTTGCTACTGTATCTGCCGATCTCACATCCGTGCCCCCTTCCCCCCCCCCCAACCGCTTGAGATATAGAGAACCACCACTATATCTCAACTTCCTGTTTGCCTTCCTTTTCCCCAAAACCCCCCCGCACACTGACCCTAAACCACCCAAAACTAACCCATCTCCAAAACAAAAAAAGGGTCGAAGAACTCGAAACCCCCGCCCTCCTCGAAAGCTGGCGCAAGACCCTCGACCTGCTCGCCCTGCTGGACCCCACCAAGCTCATCCCCGGCCATCTGGAGGAAGGCTGGTCGCTGGACTGCGCCGCGGACCTGGCCCACACCCGGCGGTACCTGGACGTGTTCGCCGAGAAGGTGACGTACGCGGCCACCCAGCCAGGCGTGCAGGAGCTGTACGACTTCTTCCGGGACGAGTTCCCGCAGTGCCGCGAGAACCTGGAGTTCTTTCTGGGCCACCTGGCGAATCAGTTCGGGGAGGGCGGGACGGTGTGGGAGGAGAATCGGTGTCAGGATTTGGGCGGGAGGACGGTGGAGGGGTTGTGTGGGTATTGGTTCAAATGAATGAATCGGTTCTTATGGGTGGTAGTTGGAGGGGGAGGGGGACGAAGGTGTGTATGGCATGCATCGGGTTGAAATGAACATCTACAAGTCATGCTGCAGTTCTTCTACTAAACATTCATCTACTCAGCCAAAATCACCACTGTGCACCAGTATATTCCATTCCATCCCTATTCATTCCTATCCATCTAATAGTAGTAAGTAATGTATCACGGCATTCGTGGGTAAATAAATGCCTAAGCAGACTGCCAAGCAGTAAAGAGAAAAAAAGACGACCTGCACGGTCAGTCAACACATCATCCGTGGCGAGAGCACACCCCCGGCCCGTAACGCAAGATGAAAGTACAATCCGGCCTTGAGTTGCTGTCAACGGCTGTCTTCGGGTCACAGCTTCAAAAGCCCCGGTGAAAGATATCAGAATAACAGATCCAAAAAAGACACATGAAAGTGGAATCGAGATGGCCAACAAACCATTAGTGCAACAAAGACTGCGAGCGCATCTGTGCCATTACAGCTTTGGATGGGGGGAGCCACTGGCCATTCGAAGGCGAAAAGAGACATAGCATAGAAACAGCGAAGAATAGAAAGCAAAGGTCAAATAAGCAACCATTTCCGCAACTGGTAAATTCAAATGGCTCCTCCAACGCCGTCCCATTGTTAAAGCCGGGTATATCCAGCACCGTGATGCAAAAATGTACGGAGAAATGATAGAGTCTCGAGGGACGGTCAGACACATCGAATCCGACATGACGGGCCCCGTTCAGGAAGCCCTAACCGGTCCCTCGCCTTTAAAAGAGAATTTTCGAAACGATGCATGTGAAGCAGAGAGGGAACAAAAGAAAAAAAAATTGCGAACAAGCCAATGGTGCTTTTGTTGCCATCTCGACAAGCTTGCTGCTGTGTCGCTCGCTGCTGCTGCCCGTTTTATCTGGCCCCGATCCCAAACATACCTACCCCGTAACTTCCACCGCGGTCAGGCAGAGGGGTAGATATCTTCGAAACGTGGTCCTTTATGCAGTAAAGAGAAAAGCAATCAGTATGTCAGAAGCCCAAAGCACCATCATCATCCGAATGCCCTACCTTCTTCCGTTTCTTCTTTCCTATGCCATCACTAGCCGAGTAAAATGCACCGTCATCATCGTCATCTGCGTAGCCTTCGCCGTATCCGACAAAGCTATTGTCGTCGTAGTGCCGTTTGCGCCCCCGACTGGGTCGACTCCGTTCCGCGTCTGAGACGCCCGGCCCAGGAGTCCCATTCGCTTGCATTCGAGCTCCATTCGGAGGTGCAACGGCCTTCTTGCCAATATCACCGCCGCCGCCAGCATGCTTAGACGGTTTTTCGTGACCCAAAACATCTTCCCATTGTTCGCTGTTGGGGACCGCACCGGGCTCCATTTTCATAGCCTTTAATTGGAGCGCGTGCAACGCAGAGTCCATATCAGCTACCTTGATCTCCTTGCCAAACACCTTCTGGTTCTGCCATTCCTCTTCGGGCCACATCGTCATCTGTATCAGTCCACCGGGTGCGCCAGGCTCATGCTTCACAGGCTTATTCCGGCCCGCAAGTCCCAGCCCCTTGAGCTTGCCTTCGTAGGACTTCCGCAGCCGATTGATCTTCTCTCCTGTCACCGGATCCATTCGGGCGACGGATTTTGCAACGGGCCCTAGCCCGTACAAGGAAATCAAATCCAGGGACGGATCCGGACCAGTCGCAGTGTAGGCTGTGGAATTCATGAAAGCCACTTGTGTTAACCAATTTCAATTCTCGAGAATGAACGATTGCAGGGACAAATGGCATTATGAACTGCAGCGGCAACAGCCTGATTAGGGACTGGACTGGGGAGACTCTTACAGCTTTTGCAGAGATGAAATGCCGAGGAAAAATCGTGTTGCAACGACTCAAGGCTCATACTACCATCAGACGAGCCTGGCACCTCTCTGTCAATGTCCATCGCATCACCGTGAACGGGTAATCCCGTGGCAGCATGATCACGGACTGCGCCCTCCGAATCTCCTCCTGGCTGCCGGTCGTGATCTGTCCGTCTGTGTTCAGCCATTTGGGCGGTCGCAAGCGCGCCACCAGCAGGGACTACGCCTCCTTCTGAGGGTCCTGACCCCATTGACTTAGCTGGAGCATCGGGTTCGTCAAACGAGGTCGTGCCGGGTACATGTCCGCTCACGCTGCTGGCGGGGGTAGGGAACGAGTTTGCCGACCCGCCTACCACCGGCTGTTGTGATGGCTGGGTAGACATCGGAGCAGAGGACGGAGGGGATGAAAGACTGGTGGGTTGTGAGGTCGCCTGACTAGGTGAGGTTTGCGAGGGTACGAAGTGGGTGGCATAGTTATGAGCGCTTACCGACATCAACGGAGGTGATGTCGGGGTCTGAGGAATCTGATCGGAGGAGATCGTTGGAAGTTGCGGAGTCTCCTTGAGAGACTCGGGAGCGGGAGATGCTGGTGAAGGAGGTCCTACTCGAAATGATGCCGAGGAGGCGCGATCCGACATGGGAGTGCGGGAAGAGAAGGGTGAGAGAAGGAGGTCGGCCAAAGCCCGAGCAGCCCGCGGCTCGAAATCGGCTGATGTAGGTGTATATCGACGATGATAATCGGAACTCAGAGTCTGATTTCGGTGGATCTAAGGTCGACCGTCCAGGGTGGAGGACAGAGGAGGGGGAGAGGGGGGAGGTTGGCAGATTACGCCGGTCGAGGTGCGCTCAAGCGGGCCGAGCAAGACGTTCCACGACCGTCTAGTAGTCACGCATTCCAATGAATCGAGGAGAACCGTGGTGATGGTGGGCGAGAAGCGAACTCCACGGATGAAAGCAGTGATCAAGCGTATGATGGAAGAGGCGGTTGGTGGTGTGTTGATATGCGGTGGTAAAAACAGTCGGGGGGGGGATGTGGGTGAAATGAAGAAAGGCGATGGGGGAAGGGAAGAAGCCCTTTGATCCGCAACTGGAGGAGAAACGGACGGCGAGATGTTGAATGACGGCGGGCACGTGATCTGCGCCCTCATTTTCTCGACTGCTGCGACTCCGTAAGTTACCAAGTTACCGTACTAACCTGAAGTTACTGATCAGGGCTGCAACTGGAACTGGAACTGCAGCAATTCTTCCCTTTCAGGCGTATTTCCGCGGCACTAGTAACGTCCAGACGCCCAGAACCCGTACTGCGCCTGTACTGGTACTGGTACTAATACTCAGCCGATACCGATACAGTACCATCTGTTACAAACCAAGTGTAACGGGCCGAGAATTCACCCCCTCCTCTCCTCTCGGAGTAACAGTATAACAGTACTGTACTTAATGCAGGAGAACTCGAGTTGCTTTAACCCATCTACAAAACTTGGAGATGAGGACTGCTTCTCTTCAATGATCAGCCGATATTACCTACTACTGAGTTGCTTCCGTCGCCCTTTTCCATGAACCTCCTTTATCGGCTCAAGACACATCTCATACTACACTGTTAGATCAATTCCAACTCCTATCTTGCAGTGGCGAATTTCCTTCAGGAAACCGTTCTTTGATGAGTGAGGGTCATTTATTACAAACAAGTGCCTCCGCATTTTAGTTCGCTAGACACAGAAGAACCGCCACCGTGCATCTCCACAGTGCAACCAGCCTAGAACAATGCCAAATTTCAACATGAAGAATCTTTTGTTTCCTGAAGTAGTGCTTGCAAAAGCGTTGCTCCAAACACCAGAGACGAAGCCCATTGGCTTCCCATGGGTATATTGAATGACAGACAAAGACAAGAAGAAATGCCACGCAAAAATAGCAACCACATTAAACAATGAATTTCCACACCCCACAATTATCCAGGCCTGTGGGTATGCGAAGGGAAAATATAGCCATTCCTGGGAACAAAACGAACCCAGTACATTACGACTGGTAAAATGTGGCTGACGCCTGAACCAGTCGTTGAGCAGAGACATCTGGGATATTATCCTCTAGCGTCTCCATGAGTTCTAATTGCTCCTGGTGGCTGAGCGTTCGTTCTCGCCAGGAGGGGACAGGGTACGCCCCGTTGAAATATTGGGAGTATTGATCGCCGATCGTGTCAGTCCAGTTCATCGGATCCACAGTGGCATCGACATATGCCAGATGACCTGCACTTGTGGACGCCATGCTGAAGCTGGGATCCCATCCGGGCAGGCCAGGGACAATAGATGGCATATGGTTGTAGGGAGTCGATGGGTCGAATGTCATATCTGCATATGAGGCAGTTCTGTATGAAAGCGGGCTGAAGGAGGCCTGTGAGGAGGATGAGACAAGGGAGGGAGTAAACTGGCTATCCCAAGACGATATGTGGGTTGCTTTCATTGGCTCCACAATCGGCATGATCGAGGACGATCCAGTGGATGGCACGTGGGGATAAGGGAAGGATGGGTCTGCCGAAGGGCCCCGAGAATATGTACCAGGAGAAGTACTCGTGTCGGGAATGGACGAGTTGCCGGCTCGAAGATTGTGTGAAAGGAGGGATGTGGAGGTGCTTGCCGGACTTGCAACAGACGGTGGTGTCGCAACTTCTTGTGAGGATGGGGTCGCATGGTTGGATGGTGAGTGTACCACGAAAGATTCTTGAGTAGCGTAGGCTCGAAGGCAAGCTGCCACCAAGCTCTTGTATAAGACCAATGCGGATTCGACTCCTGGCCACCGCTTCGCTGCATGTACGATGACTTCCAATGCTACGTTGAGGTGGCCTTTCACTTCGTCGATCGGGTGTTCTCTCCGGATATCCGGGTAGGAAAGGGACCAGAGTATGGTGTTTAAGGCCATAAAAAGCGACTGGGTAAAGATCCATGTCAAATCAACAGAGCCGGTAGCGACCTGCTCCTTGTGCATGGCGACATTGAAAACGGACGCTTCATAGCATTTGCGCGCAGCGTCAACCGAAGGCTCGGGTACTTGAGGTGATGGGCGATAGAGGAACACAATCATTGTGTTCCGACGACCATGGAACCTAGAAAATGTCAGCCGCATGAAGGGACAGGATGATGAATTGAGCTGACCATTTCTCACTGAGACCGCTGCCTCCATCGTTCTTGGGGCAGGTTGCTACCCAGTCATCGATCTTCCTGATCATCTGCGTGAACCATGGATCTTGGTCGTTGTTCGGTGTGTCGCGCTTGTTGAGATATAGAATGCGTCGGATCTCCGCCTGAAGAAGTCGCATCTTGAAAAAGTGTATTGCTATACACTTGGGTAAGATGATTCTGGCCCCTGGTCTTATTCCTTCGCGCGTGATGTTGTGATCTTCTACCGGTTCGAAGAATTTGACGTTGATATGATCGTGGCAGACGGAGTAACAGTTGGGTCGTCCTAGACTATGCGAGAGACCATACTCCATTGATATGACGATCCAAAACAGCCTCCTTCGCATGTCTATCTCCAAGGGATCCAGGAGCTTGCCATCCGACGACCTCGTGATAGTCGCTTCATCGGTAAGTCCAAGGTCTTGACATAGCTTCACGGCCATTCCAACAACCCAGTAAGCGGCGGTCCTCGTGGGTGTCAACATAGAGTACTGTGCTATTAGCGCCAGACATTGCAAAGAACGGAGATCCCTCCGTCTGAGCGATGCCTCGAGGTATGGCAGCGCAGCAAGATAATAACTGTCCGCTAACCCAGCATAAACCGGGCTCATTTTTTGCATGCTAATCGCTATCACTATTCGTAATTGGAAATTCTGACAAGGGTCGTCAGACCCATTAAAAACCTCTTCAACGTCTTTACGGAATGTTGGTTCGTGTAGCGTGGGTAGCATAGCTTGTGCTAAAGAGCAGGTCAACCAAAGTCCAAAAGGAGTCACGCAGTCGGGCCATACCCTTCACAGAAAAGACATCAATCAAACGGTAGGTTCTGTGCTTGGGGGGTAGTTTGGTTTGAGGTGCTGAGCTAATCATGGGATAAACTTTAGAGGTCGGCTTGGAGCTCTCGGCTGCGAAAGCATGCTTGATCTCCTGTGCGGTCAATTCGGGAACGACATCCTTGATGCTCTTCGAGTCTGTATTTTGCTTGGCCATCTCCATGACCAATCGCGTCATGGCGATGCCACTAGATGGCCCCAGGTATCTCGACTCGTCATTCTCCTTGAACCTGATGCGACCGGCTCCCCGCACCATGAGTTCGGCATCTGCAGCATGCTTGAACTCTTTTTCAAGCTCAGCAAGTTCATTCTCAAGCCTGCGAGCCTTTTCGCGAAGCGATACAATGTAGGTCCTCGATATGGTGCATTTACGGGCCGAATCGTAATATACGCACTTCGCATTGCTGCGCTCGCATGGCGCGCATCTCGGTATCCCTGGGTCGCACCTGGATTTCCGCTATTAAAGGAATTAGCGGGAAATTTATACTATTGCTCTCGAAGGCAAGATAATCGCGCAGAGTAGGGGTGGCGCTTGAGCGGGGGAAAACACGCACTTGTCTGCACCGGGTGCAAGCGGTCAATGTATGCGCGATGCGGCCATCGGGAGTTTGATTGGAAGGCTCCACAGCCGTGGATGGTGCTTCCTTCCATGGGTTGGTAAAGTGAGGGCGAGAATTCGAGGATGATTGCGCCGCCATGTTGGTGGTGGTGGTGGTGGTGGAAGATGCCCCTAAGAATGGGTTGATCCAGAGATCACAATGCTAACCAAGGTGTATCGTATCGTCAATGGTATATGCCATGAACGTTGCATGTGGCCCGGGGGATTATTTTTCAAGGTAATGATGATGAAAGAGGGGGAAGGAAATAAGGCCAGGACATCAGGCACAGATGTTTCTGAGATCTTGATAGGACACCTGACGAGACAGCACGTTCGACATGTTCAGGGTTCGTTCCGACGTGGGCCCAACGGCAAAGGGTAGGTAGGCGGCGGCGATGTACCTGGAGGGGGCAGAGTGTATGAGAAGAGGAAGGAAAGCAAGGGGGAACTTGTGCTGAATGTGGAATGTTATGTAAGCCACTATCACGACAAGTCGATGATGGAATCCATATTGGCGATCATAAGGAAATGAGGGAGAATATGCAGACTAGTTTTCTGGGTGAACAGGTGGGATGGGGCGAATACAGAGGAGTAGGTAGCAGGAAGAGGAGTTGTTGAAGAGGGGATGATGGGGGGGGGGAAAGATGGGAAAGTGGAATAGAGGCGGAACTGAAGTCAATGAAAGGCCTCGGTCGGTCCACCTCCCGCTTGGATCTACGGCACGCTAAGCCAGAGCCCCCCCAAATTGTCGTAATTTACCCTTCAGAGTTCGGAGGCTCCCAAAGGGTGAGGGTGAGAGTGAGGGAGGGTGCAATACGGTGAACCATACTCGCCGCTTATGCAGATGATGATTATTGGGGCCTGACGCTCAAGCATTCAATGCAAGGATGTGTGTACATCTGCAGTGACGAATGACAATGGATTATCGACAACTACCGCATTACTGTACTTACTCTAATTATGTGCTACAGCCCAACTAGTCTCTAGGTTAGTGCATATATCAACAGTAGGTACCGGCAGTCACCAGACAAAATTCAAGCCCTATCCGCAAGATCTTGGACTGGGCTGTTTCGGCTCCAATAGATCGAGAGAGTCTGGGGCAAATTCGAGGCTCAGCGATTGCAAATTAGGAGTCTTTACGCGACATCCGAACCTACACCCACGATTCTATCGGCATTCTACCCTAGAACAAGCCCATCGCAGAGGGTTTCGTGTTATCGATCAGTCCCTGAGCCAAGTCATTCACCCACTGGGCCTCAGCTTATCTGCTCGAGCTCGGTTGCGAAATAGTCCGATGCCCAAGCCGTCGTTTGTCCTGTCCAGTTCAGTCCAGCCTTGCAGGTCATGCAGCAGGCCGGTTTGTCCAGCATTCCAAGGAAACGCCTCTCTTGCTCTGTCACATATCCCATATGGTGCAATGCAGAGTACTGTACGTGACACAGGTGTGAGGACATTGAGGAAACCCCTTTCACTCACGGGACTGTATCTTGTCTTCCTCGCTCGGCGTTTGCACGGAAGAAAGAAGGTGAAATCGAATGAGCAGTAGTCAGTCGGTTTCCACAGTCTGCAACATCACTGGATCCTGGGACACTACTAGAATGGTCAAAGACCACAACGATCCGTTCTTAGCTTGTCCGATGGGTCCACATTTCCACCATGTCCACCATAGCCCTTTCCAACCGTAATCGGAGGTCTTCCCTTGGTAGAGCTCGCCATCGAGGTGAAGCCATCGAGGGGAGGCTAAATTCAGCGCACCAATCGAATTCTCCGCAGTCACCCTTTTCTCTTCCAAGCCCGATCATTCTGTACTAGAGTACTCCTTTTGAGATCTCATCCAGAAAATTTTTCATCTTTGGCTTGCGTTCAGATTCGGTTGGCCCTCGTGTTTCGGATAAAGAGATCAGGAGCAGGGATCAGTGAGGATTGTCCTTCCCTCAAGTGGTCAAAGTGCCGAGGCGTGTCGCATCGCGAAGATCACTAGTTCCGACCTAACAAGAACCAGGGCTCCTAACTGGTAAGGAAAACCGAAGCTTTTCTCGATTCAAGGCCATGCATGGCAGCATGATCCATGATTCGGACCGTTGGCTCCGTGATGCCGTTATGCAACCTACGGTGGCTGTTTTTGAATCAGCTGAAATGGCATCACCCAAGTAGCCGAACGGTTTTCTAGTCAGTCCACCCTTGTACGGTATGGTATGTATGGTAGTGTGGATGCTCCGGCCGTAGGAAAAGGGTGAAAACGTTTGGATGCGTGGGGGGAGACGGTGGGGCTCGCGACTGGACCAAGAGGGGCGTGAGCAGGAGCCAATTTCACCTAGAGATGAGATGTCTGCCAATCATTTCTCAACTAATCTTTTAACACAGTTATCGCGACATCACTTAAGTTAGTACTGAGTACCTTAGTAAGGTATGAGTAACCAGATGGGGGGTCCTTGCTATAACTAACACCCAGTGATGAGTAGGTTTTCTGTCTGCCATTATTGTCTGGCCTCAGGCTACTTCTACTCTAGTACCTAGACCCCAAATAGGTAGGAACCTCTGTTCGCCGGCGCGGGCGCGGGCCTTCAGGCTAGTCTAACAATTGACTAGGATCACTGCTAGGATCCTTTGGGCTGGAACTACCCGGTACGTACCTTACTAGGCAAGGTATCTACTTCTCTCCCGGCCTCTTGAGTCTTACTGAGGAACTATCCGACCCATCTTCCCACTTTTCCACTTTTCCGAGTACACTGCTCTTTCTCTACTGGCACCAATTAGTAAATGGCTGACAGGGGAAAGAAATACTGGAAGCACTTAATTGCAGGTAAAGTGCGCATTTTACCTCGTCATTCTTGATATTTCATAGCGAAGTGTCGCACTCACCGTTCGGCCACCGCACATCTAGTCAATCCGGGCCAAATTTAAATTAATATAATAGCCGATATTCCTCGCTTCGAGGAGCGAGCTAGCCTCTCCATACAACAAAGCATGATCTTCGGCTGCAGTCTAGGCAGGAACCCCCCTTACCGGTAATTCCCTCCCGCGTGAAGCTGATCAATGCAGTGAGATCATGTTGGATAACTTATATAATTAAGCACCGTACCCCGTACGTACATGGTACCTAGTAGACAGCCTTAGGGGTTTTAGAACATAATGTCTTCTGCGACCGTGATTGTGCTGGAGCGCTTGACTGTGGTAAGAGGATTAAGAGGGATAAATGATATGCTGGTGCCTAGTGCTGGATAGAAAACAAGAGTATTATGATATTGTTGTACTCAATAGTGTACCCAGTAGGGAGTAGCTCTGCTATACTGCCAACAGCTTAGTTAACTGTAGTTGGTCCCCGGAGGGGGTGACGTCAGGGTGATGCGGACCGCCGAGCTCCAGTGGAACCCCCCCAAATCTGATAAACTGGAATTCTACCTTGTCCGACGACTCAAACCACACCTGTACGAGTCCACTGCTGCAGTACATACAGTACGGACTACGGAGTACATCGACTCCTTCACGATTTGCAAGTCTAGTCTAGATACATACAGCTCTCAGCCTTATGGCGCTCCCCACTCTCGACTTAGGTCTTACACAGTCATTGGGATCCATAACCTTCATTTGACTCAATGCCTCTGCTATGTCTCTCTTGGTGGTATCTCCACTGACCTGGGAGGTAAACCCGGAGAAGTAGCTTCGAGTAGATTGCAAAAGAGACAAGAAATCTCAGGTTTTTTTAAGTTAAATCAATGGATGTGTCGAGTCAAGTCGACGAGTAACCTTGTCAAAGCATAACTACTTACTCAGTAAGTACTCCCGGCGAGCATGTGATGCCAAGCTTCCCGGGGTCTTCAACCAACTGAACTCGAATAGCACAGCTTGCTTGCTTGCTGAAAGCTCCATGATGGTTTGTCCCGCTCGACATCACGATGGCTTCTCACCCCACGTATCAACGAGGTGCTGGCGTCGATCGCGGTCGTGGATAGGTAGAAGCTTCCCGTCTGCCGCTTCTCTCCCCCGTCCCTGCTGTAGAGTTTGTTTCCTTCCTCCAACTGGCCAGCCAGCACTGGCTGATGACCTCATCCACTTGAGGTTGACGACGACTGGCGGCGAAGGCGATGATGATGATAATGATGATGAATGATGCTGTGGTTTGGTCCTTTGTCGCACCACCACCACCACCACCACACCTTCTTCACCTCAATGGCGCTCAGGAACCGGTCCAGCACCTGTCACTAACGACACCGTGACGTCAAACCATCCTTCTCTCCCTTTTCCCCTTCTCTCCCAAATGCAGCCACGATTTTGCACACCTTCCGTGGGCGGTGATCTGCATCCGGCGAAGGTATTTATTCTTCGCTTTCGCTGTGTTCTTCTACGCTTTTTTCACTAGATATTATTTTCGCCTTTCCTGTTCATACCTGGAATAATATTACTATTAATACCTGATACCCAATACCCCCAATACCCCCCAATACCCCCCAATATCCAATCACCCTATCTCATACCCGTGCAGCTATACACATTCCGATCTCAATCCCAATTCACAGGTTGCGTCCTTCATTCCGACGATACCCCAGCGACGCGACCCTTTCCTCCCTTGGCCACTGCTATTGACTCCTTCGCCATCGGCTCCACGGGAATCGCTTATCATCCCCGGGATTTCAACTCTATCGCCTTTGCGATCGATCTTTGTTTCTTAACAGCCACTTCACTTGAGCTCCTTGGCAAGACGCCAATTCATAGGCGATCATTGGTCCCTTCGGGCTTCCATTCCACTCACCTTGTATCGTCTCGCTAGCTAGCGCAGAAAGTTATTTATCATGTCTTCCAAGGCAGCGGTTAACCACCCCATGAACACGAAGCAGAAGGAGCAGGTAAGCGAATTCGCTTCCATTGGTGGAGGAACTTCAATGCTGACCAGCATGTGATACTAGGACATCAACCAAAAGCTGCAGCTCTTTGGTATCTATCAAGCGTTCAAGAATGGCAAGCTCCCATCGGTGAGCATCCGCTCCTCCCCCTGGATGAGGACGCGAACTCATAAGCTCTTTCATTATAGAACAAGCAATGCGACGTTGCCTTGAACACCGCGCTCCAGCACAAGGCTCTCTCTTCCCCGTCGAAAGAACTCTCCACTGAGGGACAAGGCCTTGTCCAAGATCTCCGTGATGTTATCAACAACGCCAAGAAGCTCATGCTGAGCAAGAACGACGGCCAGCTGCTTCAAGAATTCCTCTGGGAGGCCCAGAACATCTCCGCAGAAGATACAGAGAAGCCTGGTGTGCCTGTGACCAAGGACGCGGCTCAGCAGGATGCTCAGGAGTCCATCGAGGGACTGAAGACCTTAGGAAGACTCCTGATCACTAATGGAGAATTCAGAAAGCTTCGTACGTGAATCGTCCAAAAGATTGTGCAAAACAACACCTTGACTAACAACCATTTGCAGTCAATGATGCTATGATCCTGGCCCGCGATATGGCTGGCGATATGTCCCAAAAGGCTTCCGACCGGCTGAGGCCATCACAGGACCAACTTGCTCAGATCGACGAGCCCGCCGAGGAGAATGTGTGGCATGAGCAACCGGACTTCTCGCAGCAAAAGGAACAGTTCAAGTCCCGCTTCAAGAAAAATAAGGAAGAGGTAAGTTTTTCTCTGATGTTGAATGCTATAACAACTCACACGTCATTAGGGCAAGCAAGACGTGACAGATACAGCCGCTCAGGCCGCGACCGGTGGACAGCAGCCCCAGAGGGTCTCAGATGTCGATCCTCGTGCTGGTGTGACCGCCGGAGCACAGAGAGCTCAGGAACTGGTCTCAGACAATGTTCCCGAGGAACAGAAGGACCGGGCTCGTGAGTACCGTGAAAGAACCAAGAACTATCTGTCAGAGAAGATGCCTCAAGAGCGCCGCGACCAGGCCATCTGGCGATTGAAGAAGATGGTCATTGAAATCCAAGGCCATTCTGACTGTAAGTCATTGAGAAATCCACGCGAGCAGAGCACCTTTTGACCTAAAGCTAACCCTGAGATTGTTTATAGACCAGCAGGCTATTCGGACTTTGCTTTCAATGGCCGAGAAGTATGGTAGTCACACCCGTAACCTTTCTCAGCAGGGTGCTGGGTCAGTCCAGGGCTTCCGAAGCGGTGATAAGATCCAGAAAATGGAAACAAACCTGAGGGTAGGTCATCCCAGGCCGGATGTCTGCGTACAATCACTGACATGACATATAGACTCTGCTTGAGCGCTTCGCCAACAGCACTTCTCTTGACAACCTCTTCGACTCCCTCGACAACATTTACCGAGATGCGGACAGAGACCCCGAACTGAAGGGATGGTTCCGCAACATGGACACATTCATTAGGTATATATAGATTTTGGCCAACAAAGGAGCTTCGCTAACGATTGATCTAGAAAAACTCTGACCGAGCAGGGTTACATTATGGAGGATGACTGCACCCGTCAGTGGAACCAGTTGAATGAGCACGGACGATACCTACTGCGTGACCGCTACAAGGACCACACAGATCGTATCTTGGATGAGATCAAGTTCATTGGTGATCAATTCAACCAAGATCCCCAGAACCTGGCATTCAGAAGCTCCTTGGAGAAACTCTTCGAAGACCTTGGTCGGGACTCGAGCGGCAATGTGGCCTTCAAGAAGCATCTTCTCAAGGACATTCGGGATGTCATCCTCCCTGCTGCCTTTGAGAACGTCCGTTACGTCCCGGTCCCACGGATCGAAGTGTCTGACCCCTCAGCTGATGTGGTTGTGGAAAACCTCGTTATTGAGAGCGACAACTTGATGCCAAACGTGGTTGAATTCGGCAGCGACAACTACTTCCGCTGGGGACGCAAGAAGATTAGCAGCAAGAGAGACAACAAGATCATGATCTCTGTCTCGGGGATCCAAGCCGATCTTAGGGATGTCAGCTACTATATCAACCGAAAGCAGGGATTCCCAGCAATCACTGACACCGGTATCATGGACATCTTCTTGGGTGGTGAAGGTTTCGGGTTCAAGATCGCGGCCTCTACTGCCCAAAAGGAGGATAGTCAGCACTACATCAAGCTGGACAAAGTGTCCGTCAAGATTGACTCTTTCAACGTGAAGCTGAAGAAGTCGAAGCATAAGGCACTTTTCACCATCTTCAAGCCTCTGCTCTTCCGTGTCGTTCGTCCGACCCTACAGAAGGTCATTGAACAGCAGATTCGGGATGCGTTCGCCAAGGGTGATGCCCTTGCGTACGAAATCCAATCTCGGGTCAACGAGGCTAAGGAGGCCAGCCGCGAGGACCCTGCCAACGCCCCCAATATCTACTCCCGCTACCTGGATGCTTTCCGTGCCCGTGGCGAAGAGAAGGCTCGCAAGGCTCAGGCCCAGGCCCAGGCTGCGGCCCAGCGTGGTACCAAGGTCCAGACCGCTACTACTCTTCACGATTCCATCTTCCCCGACATCAAGCTTCCTGGTGGTATCTCCAGCAAGGCTACGGAGTACAAGGAGTTGGCCATGAAGGGTGAACGCTGGGAGTCCCCGGTCTTCAGCATTGGCAGTGCGTCCGAGTCTACCGATATTCCCAAGCCGGCAAGCATCTCCCGCAAGCGCCGCTCCCCTCTTGAGCAGGGCCCAACCACTGGGGCAGGCACCAATGGCTCTGCGGCTCTCGCTGACGGAAAGCCGACCACCGGAGGCGTGGCAGCTCTTGATGGCCGGGCGGTCAATGGCTCTCACGCCCTGGGCACCAACGGCTACACTAACGGTCACACCAACGGGCACGCCAATGGCCACACTAACGGTCACACTAACGGCTACACTGCCGGCACCAACGGCTATTCCAATGGCCACTCCAAGCCCTATGACCATGTGGCCGCCTCCCGCGGCTTCTCCGACGAAGTCAACCAAGCGTTCGGCAATGGCCACACTAACTTGAGTGCCAATGGCCGTCCCACTGTCCCTGGTGCTCAGACCGCATTCAACCCCCAGACCGCTTAAGCTACGCCTGAAGGACTGGACCCAAGACAATTCGCAAAACAATTGACGGCTGCTGGGATTCCCTCAAAAAAAACCAAAGTAAATGAAGCTCGGTTTACCACGCTAATCAGCTCTTTTCTTATGTCTTGTTCTCTGTTTCCTGTTTATTGATACCGATACCTGTTTGTCAGTACTGCGTACTGGGATTTCTCTGGTTCTAATGTGTCACTCTTTTCTCTCCACTTCCATACCACGTGTATTAATGATTGTTTATGTCGGTTGATTCCCTGCTCTGGTTTGTGATTTATGTTGTGGGATATCTCAGTAGTTAATGATTAATCCATTGTAACTATCTGTGATGTTATTCTATTCTACTTGCCTTTCAAGTGTAGAAGGTTCCGCCCAAAATATCCTACCAAGAATAGTCATACATCCAATGATGCAAAATTACAGTACACCCACTCCTGCATCCGCCTCTTCACTTTAACTTCTTTGGGGAAACTGCAGTGATTGAAATCATAAGCCCAGAATGGCATTCAACAACTTTATCTCTCCTATCCCCAATCCTCTTTCTATCTTCTATTTACCCATACCGTATCCGATCATAACCATTAAAGAAAAGAGAATTTTAAGCCAAGGACAAAAGTAGAAAGCAACAACAATTTTACATCTGCTCAAAGTACTTTTCCCAGCCCAGCTCCTGCAGTTTCGTACCCTTCAGCTCCATGTTCTCGGCGCGAGCACTCTCGGCGTAGGCCTCGACCTTCTTCTGGATGGCCGGGTCAAAGGCACCGAGGATGCGGGCGGCCAGCAGAGCCGCGTTGATGCTGTTGTTGATGCCGACGGTGGCGACGGGGACGCCTATTGTATGGTCGCGTTAGCCGGGGTGATGCTTTAAGTGAAAGTGATGGTGAGGGGAGGAGGTATGCGGGGAGTTTGGGGAAAAGATATGCTGTTGCCGATTATGCGTGTACATAGGCAAAGGGTTCATTGGGTGTAGAGTTACCTCGAGGCATTTGCACAATGCTATACAGACTGTCGACACCATCCAGCGAGCTACCCTTCACGGGTACGCCGATGACGGGGAGGGCGGTGTGCGCGGCAGCCATGCCGGGGAGGTGGGCGGCGCCACCGGCGGCGGCGATGATGACCTTGATTCCGCGGGCCGCGGCGCCGGCGGAGTACTCGGCCATGAAGGTAGGGGTGCGGTGGGCGGAGGTGATGTCGACGGCGGGCTCGATGCCGAAATAGTCGCGCAGGAGCTTGAGGCCGGGGACCAGGGTCTTGAGGTCACTGTCGGAGCCCATGATCACGGCGACCGAGGGGGCGGGCTTGGAGGGCCCGGAGGAGGACTGCGGCTTGGTCTTGACGTCGCTGCGCTGGGCGCGGATCTGGTCGACGACCTCGATGAGCGGCTGGATGTGGGTCTCGGCCTCGTGCATGGTGGCAGCGGTCACAGTGATGTGGCCCATCTTGCGGCCGGGTTTGGCGGCGCCCTTGCTGTAGAGATGGATGCTGGCGTTGGGGATGGAGAGGGCGTGCTCGGCGGCGGTGAGGTGGGTATCCGGGGCGGCGCCGCCGATGATGTTGAGCATGATGGAGGGCTGGCGGAGCTCGAGGCTCTTGGGAGGAATGGGGAGGTCGAGGATCGCGCGCAGGTGGGCTTCGAATTGCGACATGGCGCATCCTTCGATGGTGTAGTGACCCGAGTTGTGAATCCGGCTGGCAATCTCGCACAGGAGAAGGCTGTCATCCTCCAAGAGGAACATCTCGACACCGAAGGCACCCTTGCCGTCGAACGCGGCGACGGCCTTGCGGGCCAGTTCTTGGGCCTTCTGGTTGATCGCATCGGAGACGTTGCGGGCGGGGGCGTACACGAGCTTGCAAACCGAGTCCTCTTGGACGGTTTCAACGGTGGGGTAGGAGAGGACGGTGTCCTTGGTCTTGACAACCATGACGGCAAGTTCCTATACAATTGCTGGTCGTTAGTGTCGTATACTTCGTGGTATGTGTGGCGGGTTGAGGGGAAAGGGGCCCGAGGACGAACCATCTTGAAATAGGCCCATTTCTCGGCATACAAGGGCCGGCCCTTGAGAGCTTCCAGAGCTTCGGGGATGTCCTCTTTCGTGCGCACATGGAAGTTTCCTGGTTATGCCATAAACCTCGTCAGTGATCCTGCACCAAAAGGCGTTGGCAGAGAAAGTATGACTCACCGCGTCCATCATAAGCCATAGTCTTCGACTTGAGCATCATAGGATAACCCAACTGCTCGCCCACCTTAGCCAGTTCCTCTGGTGTGTTCTCAGTAAGCTCGCGATGGTCAGCCATGGGGATGCCGTATTGTCTGAGGTGCTCCTTCTGGTCGAACTTGTTCTGAATCGTGCGAATCGCCTGCCAGCTGGGCTCAATCTTGACCTGGGAAGCGATCTCCTCGAGAGCGTAGGTATCGACATGTTCGATCTCGGCGGTGACCACGTCGCAGGACTTAGCCAATTCGCGGACGGCTTCGCGCTCCTTGAAGGAACCGGTAACGTGGTCGTCGTGGGAGCTGATCTGCTTGGCCGGGGAGTTCTCCGCATCGAGGACATTGCATTGAATATTGAGTCGGTTGGCGGCCTCGACCATCATACGGCCCAATTGGCCTCCACCAAGAATTCCGACCTTCGGGGAGTTCCACATGTTGCTGGTGGACTTTGTTAGACCGACAGAATGCACGACGGAGCAAATATAAAAAAAGTTGACGGGGAAGCGACGAGCGAAGGCCGAAAACGGAGAGGATCTGGGGAAGGAGAAATTGAGCCCCTCAGTCACGTGGGGTCCCGATAAGCGGCTGTCGGGGCCAATCACAGTGGGTGGTTGCCGGGGAGCCGCTCTTCCTCCCCGCGCGCGCGCGTCACGAGCCGTCGATTAATCAATCAATCACTCAATCCATCAATTAAACAATTGCATCACGTTGCTTTCCTGCGGCCTCTTATCTCTTGCTTACCATTCTCCTGCCTTTTCAAACAGAGGCAAAGATTATTGTCGTGATTATGTCGCTTGGTAAGTCTCCGCGCTGCAGCCCAGTCTTCAGTCATCCCTTCGCAAGCTATTCTAGCTCAAGTCCGCTTCCTTACACTACACAACTTGGATCACCTCTTGCTCACTCAGCGCGCATGTCAGACGAAGAGAGCCTCGAGACAGCCGCCAATGGCGGTACCATAGACCCGTATGCTAGCCTACCTGCTTGGCTCGTCCATACAACGCTGATATTGTCCCTGCCAGCTCGAAATGGCCCAACATTGTCGAACCGCTCCTTGAGCGACTCCAACATGTGCGCAACCCCCAAGATACCACACGCGCGTCTAGATCACCGAGTCACTGACTAGCATCCGGTCCAACAAGAACGTCTACAATGTGTTCCCCATGCCCCGAGTGCCCGCAGCACCAGCGCAACCACCCACTCTCCCCTCCGCCGCCACCATCCTAGCACAAGATCCCACCCCTACAACAAACAACAGCACCGGCAGCACCGGCAGCACCAGCGCCGACACGAGCAAACCCCCCAACCTTCAAACCACACCGCGACCAACAGCCCCCTCCCCAACCATGACGCCTCTATCCAGTAGCGAACGCATCCCGGACTCCCAGCCAGGCCCATCATCATCATCAACCTCCACCAACGCACCCACCCTCCCGGCCCCCCTCGACCATCTCCTGACAGCCATCTCCACCAACATCCGCACGCTCTTCCCCTCAAAACCGCCCCACACTATCCAGCGCCTCGCGGAGCTCATCCTCCGTCCCACGGCGCACTACCGCACCCTCCCGGCGTACCTCCGCGCCGTCGACCGCGTCGTCTCCGTCACCAGTCCCGCGGATATCTTCCCCTTCCAGACCACCACCGGCACCCAACAACCAGTGCTGTCTCACCACCAACAGCCCAACGGCACCCTTAACGGCAGCGCGACGGCGGCGACGGCGGCGGCGGCGGCCGAACCGAGCTTCATGTTCTCCGTCGACAACGCCCTGGGCAGCGACGAGTCGCTCGGCGGGGCGCTACTCACCCCGATCCCGTGGTTGCACAACGCTGCGTCGTCTCCCGACGGGGAAGGCGACCAAGAAGCCGCGGGTGGTGGCGTTGTAGGCGTGATCGGGCAGAGTGAGACTGGGTTTGCGGCGGCGGCGGAGACTACTACAATCGGCTCAGGGGGTGGTCTTGGTGGTGGTGGAGGAGGAGAGTCTACGACCGCCACGACGACGGGAGAGATCGATCCTGAGAACGATGTGATGGGCGGGATGGAGTCGGTGCCCACCGAGCCGGTTGTGGAGGACGTTCCGCATGCGCGGGGTCCGCCTGTCGTTGGGGTCGAGGATCTGGGATTACAGGATGGGAAGGGAGTGGAGATGAATCTCGATGGCGCGGCGGAGAGTGGCCAGCAGCAACAGCAGCAGCAGGACCAAACTCAGAAGGAGAGCCAGGAGTCGGCTGCGGGACTGCAGGGTGGCCCGCAGCAGCAGGAACAACAGTCGAGTCAGGGAGGGGGCCAGGCTCAGGAAGGTAATGCTAAGCCTGGTACAGATGGCGATGGAGATATTGCGCTGGAGGATGCAAAGGCGGAAGAAGTGTCTGCGACAAGCGAAAAGGACCAGCAGCAGCAGTAGAAGCAAGGTTGAGGGGGACTCTGGATTGGCGTCTATCTGTGTTGGCGTCTATCTGTGTCAAAATACAAACTATGATTTAGCATTGCATGCATGTTTATGAACCTGCATCGATGGTGAGCGAAGGCTCTCGAATGTGATTCGGTAGTTTCGCTGCGAGGCATGTACTTGGCTTACAGGCTTGAATGTGGAGCCTGGAGGTCCTTGCGTCCTTCCGATAAGTGCCACGACAGGGAGAATACAGGGGAGTACAGTAATCAAGGAACTTCAATTCTCATGTTGAAGAATGATCATCCAATTGTTGCGGTATAAGATTTATAGGCCGTCGGAAAGAAGGCGTTCTACCTGAAATAGGGAGAAATCAAAAGAAACATAAATCATACAACACCAAGATAGCACCATTCGCTGTCCAAGAAACCAAGGAAAAACAAAACAAAGAAACGCAAATCAGATCATTAGAGGGTCGTGACATGCAGAGAGATATGCAATATATGGCCAAAATGCCAATGCTCATAGACAGCCAGTGGCAAGACAATCATTATATACCAGAAGAATTGTGCGTCTAACACAGGAGGACTCAGGCTGGTTCCACCGTTTGGAGAGGGACGTAGCGGCCCTCGTCCAAGTCGGAGCCTCGGGCTCTCTTGCCCGTGACAAACGACCAAACCTCGGCGCCAGTGTTGCGAATCCAGTGGGATGATGATCGGCCACCGGAGGAGGAGCCGGTGACCGAGAGAGTCGCGGCCCACCAGCTCTTCTGCGAGGACTTGAAGTCGGTGTTCGCTTCTGAAATCTCCTTGAGAAGCTTGTCAGCGTCCATCCATTTGGGACGGCGCCAGAGTTTGAGGAGAAGACTGCTAACGACAACTGAGACACTGGAGGCAGCCATGGCGGCACCGGCGGCCATGGGGGGCAGCATGAACCCGAAGGGGAGGAAGATGCCCATGGCAAAAGGCAGTCCAATGACGTTGTAGAGACATGCCCACATCAGGTTCAGCTTGATTCGGTTGAACACCGACCGGGATAGATACAAGCTTGCTGGCACAGACAGCAGGTCATCGGGCCGCATGAGAACGACGTCGGCTGCTTCCATGGCAACATCCGTTCCAGAGGCAAGCGCAATACCGACAGACGCAGTAGCCAGGGCGGGAGAATCGTTGATGCCATCACCAACCATGGCAACTCGATCGCCGGCCTCTTGCAGCGAAGCGACAATAGCTTGCTTGTCCGAAGGGGACACGGAAGCGTGAACTGCATCGGTCGAAATGCCGACAGCTGCAGCGATCGAAATGGCAGTTGCATGGGTGTCACCCGTTATAAGGGATGTCATGATGCCCATGCGATGCAAAGCCGCAACTGCTGCCGGAGCGCTGCTTTTCACAGTATCCCGAAGCGAGATGGTACCGGCATACTGGCTATCAATGGCGACGTGAATCTGGGTGATACCAGCAGGAGCTTTGGCATTGATACTTTCCATATCATCTGAGGATTGGGGCTCGGCAGATTCTGGGACTGCGACGTCTCTGGATCGCAGAAAAGTAGCATTACCCACCAGAACGCGGTATCGGATGCGCTCGGCACTAGAGGTTGGTTCGACCAGTGCAGAGATGCCTTTTCCGACAATGGCTTCGACGTCACCTAAGCTTCCTGGAAGACCGCCGTCTCCGGGATTACCTGACTCAGTCTGAGCGGCGGCAAAGATGGCTCTTCCAATAGGGTGTTCGCTGCTCATCTCCGCAAGACCAACAATAAGCCACCATAATCGACGCCGCCAGTCGTTCGCAGTCCACTGGGGCTCAATTCTGGTTTCTGCAACGCTCATCTTCCCGGTTGTCAAGGTCCCCGTTTTATCGAAAACCACATGGGTGATCTTTGTAGCGGCTTCGAGAACAGCACCACCCTTTACGAGAATACCCTGCTGCGCACCTACACCTGTTCCAACCATGACGGCAGTGGGCGTGCTCAAGCCCAGGGCACAAGGACAGGCGAAAACAATCACGGAAATGCAGAGCTTCAGACAGACCATGACTTTGCCCCCATTGCTTTCTGCCAAGAAAACCTTGGGTGGATGGGGCAGAATATGGCTCATAAACATCCAGCCGAAGAAGGTGACCAGGCCAAGACTGATGATAGCTGGCACGAAATACCCGGCTACCACATCGGCCATACGTTGAATGGGAGCTCGACTCGTTTGGGCATCCTGGACCAGTTTGACGATCTGACTAAGCTGAGTGTCTTTACCTGCGCGTGTGACCTTGAAGTCCATCGAGCTTGTCCCGTTGACTGTTCCGGCAATAACAACACTGCCCTTGGATTTGTGGATAGGAAGGGCTTCACCCGTGATCATACTTTCATCGACGTAGCTTTCGCCGCGAATGACGATACCATCTGCCGAGACTTTATCTCCGGGGTGGAGCATCACGATGTCCCCAACTTCGATGAGCTCAGTAGGGATCAGTTTTTGCCCAGGGCCCGAGGTCTCATGTGCTGCGGGATCCGACTCTCTGTCCTCCGATGGTGAGGTCTTGGTATCCCACTGCTCAGCCATTTTCTCTGCCGCAATAGGGTCATCGTAGATAGTAGTCATTGAAGGCGCCAAGGACATGAGTCGCGAAAGTGCAGCCGAAGTTTGGCCTTTAGCTCTGTTCTCCAACCATCTTCCCAGCGTGATAAATGTGATAAGCATCGTGCTTGTGTCAAAGACCGTGCTAGGCCTCGAGTGACCACCCGAAAACATCGCGACGATCATGGTGAAAATGCTGTAGAAAAATGCCGCGGATGTACCCAGCATGACCAGAACATCCATGGTCGGTGACCGATGTTTCAGAGATTTATAGCTGGCCACATAAAAGCGCTTTCCAATGCCGAACTGAACAGGGATAGTAAGTAAAAGGCAAGCGACGTCACCCAAGTAGAGACCGCAAAAGAGCGGGACACGACCGAAATCAAGTGCGGGAAGGTACATGGGTAGAATCATGTTGATGAGAAAGACCGGGACGGCGAATGAGGCGGAGAAGAGGAACGCGCGTTTCCACTCCTGAACCTCCTTGGTTTTCGAGAGCGAATCGAGTTGCGCATTCGTGTCATCTGACTGCAACACCAAGGCATTGTATCCAGCTGCCTCGATAGCTTCGACGATCGATCGAATACCGAGCATGGAGGAATCGAAGGATACTTTAATTCGGGAGGAACTCATGTCCACGGAGGCCGAGGACACGCCAGGCTTTTGGAGGAGGTCATCCTCCAAGCACGTTGCCGATGCAGCATCGCGCACACCGTGAAGACTGAGGGTAACTTGGCCGACACCCTTCGACGAGAGGTTTTGCGCTTCGGAAGATACTAGGGCTGTATCGAAACCCGCATCGTCGATAGTGTTGAGAATCCTCTGAACTGGTAGAACAGACGGGTCGTGAACAAGAATCGCTCGTTCCGCAAGTAAACTGATGTTGAACTGTACCAATCCATCCACTCCATTAAACGCATTTTGTATGCTCGCGGTGCATGCACCGCATGTCATGCCGTCTATAGATACCGTGGTGACCATCAGAGAGGATTTTGATCCCGTCAAGTCCTGCAAAGATTGAGAGCTATCCTGAGCCGTGGAGGTTTCCAGCACCTTGGCACCAAAGCCACGATCTTCAATCAGCTCTGCAATTTGATCCGGAGTGATGACCGAGGCATCGTGTTCGACAACGGCGCGCTCCGAGAGTAGAGACACGCTGACTGAACGAACACCCGATGCCTCGTTCAATCCTCCTTCGACCGCGGAGGTGCAAGCGCCACAGGTCATGCCTTCCACTGCCAGTGTCGTGGTTGATATGGAGGATTTCGCCGTGCTTTCGGTCGGTAGGGATGAGCTGTCCGTGGAGATGACCTTGGCGTCAAAACCGCTATCATCAATAATTTCGGCGACCTTCTCCGGTGGGAGCAAGCTCGGATCGTGGTGCACAACGGCGCGGCCCATCATCAAGCTCACGGTCACCTCGCCGGCGCCTTCCACTCCCTTGAAGGCCCCTTCGACAGCGGAGGTGCAGGCGCCACACGTCATACCCTCCACACTAACCGTAGTGGTAGCCATATGAGCGGGCGATCGATCGTTGAGAGAGCCATGGTCTCCGGCGCGGAGCAAGGCGGTTGATGAGACCGCCATGTCGCACGGATTTGGTGGTTGGTGGTGACAACCAGGCGAAGAAAGATTGTCGGCTGGCGGGCAGTGTTATCGCATAAGAACGTGGGTTGGACGGGAGGGGGATGGATTGATTGCTGACGGAGCGGGTGTTCGGGAGGGTAGGTAATATATGAATGAGTAGCTAGACTAGCAGTAACGGAGGGAACCGCAGGTTGTCATGCAAGGATCGCGGGAGACTTGGCTATTGATCATGTAATAATAAGATGGATTTATATTGAGACTAAAAAAGTAGTACCAATAATGGACCTCGCCTGTGCAAAGACCGGATGGGGCCGGAAGAGCCAGATTTGGGATTTCCAGTTGAAGAAGACCGGGCGCTGCAGAGTGCAGTCAGCCCGAATCCATCACTCAATAGTAAACTAACAGAATAATAGCATAACAATCGTCTCGCAAAGGAATGCCAGGGTAGGCAATCAACGCCGGTTAGGGATTGAACAAAGGGTGGAAAAAGTGGCCCATGTTTTCTTTTTTCTTTTTTCTTTTTCTTATTTCTTTTTTGTCCTTCTTTCCTTTTCTTGATTGTTCTGGACAATAACAATAAGAGAATCCAATGGAGAAACCCACTTGGTGAGTTGATCGAGGAAAATTACCTCCGATTTCTCTCCACTTTCAAGGAATGCCCGGCCCCGCTTACGTGTGAAAAGTCCCCATGCTCTACACCCATTCGTGTACTGTATCGTCGTCGGCAGTCGGCTCTGCTACGTACATACAAAACTATTATCAATCCATGAACCATCATCTGTATTCCGGTTGATTCAACTTCCCTTCGAAGTCTGGATTTCGATATGATTTGAACAACCGAGGCTTCAGGCTGCAGGCTGGCCAGACAAGTCTCATCCCGGAACACGAAGAATGGTCAGGATCAGCCCTGCATGCCAGTCAGCAAGGAGAATTCCGTTTCTGGAATCAGGCCTCTTTGCATTCAGAAGCAGACTTGACAACCAGTCATTCAGGCAATCCGAGCACCTGGAGGAGCTCAACACCACCAAGACTTGTTGTATCTCGAACTGGGTATCATCATTGCGTAACGAGAGATCGTTTGGCAGCCGTCGGACTCCGCAGACCAGGTAGCTAGGTGTAAGACATGCGAACCCCACCTCGTTGAAAGAGGAACAATGCTGTGTGCAGACTTGGCTGAGACACCCGGGTCACCTTGAATGATATTGTGCTCTTGCGAACGTTTTCAAGTATCAAGACCGTTAGATCTAGACAACCTGTCATGCTTAGCTGTCAAGAAAAGACAGTGGAAGGGTTCTGGGGTTGAAACATCGGGTGGCTCTGACGTTTCAACTATAGAGCTGTAGCTCCTGGAATGGTTCCAGACTTGAGATTGCAGTGGTTCTCAATAGATGAAGGTCGACCAGAGCCTCACCTCAGTCGAAACGCCCATTGAAGCGAGCTACTCCGAGGCAGTCCTGACAAGAACGATAGCAAATTGGAGAGCCGAAAGTAGAGACTGCAGGATGTAGTTATCATGGATTAGTCTAAGTTGGATGCGGAATCACATGGCCGGATGTCACTCCCACCATGTTTGCATCGCAGACAAACACCGCCATAACATCCATCCCAGCATCGGTCATCGATTCAACGATTCATCCCACCGACCGCCGACAATTACCGGCACCTCCGAGCTGATTTTCCACTATAACTGCTTATCAGCACTTGCAGAAACTGCAGACACAACCATCTGAGGCTTAACTTCAGCTTCCTTAGTTCATTACAACCGGCCTAGACAGCCAAGGCAATCGAACAAGTGTGATATCGAGCCATCGTATTCCAGGTGGCCGACATACAGCAAGCATGGACCAAATCCACACCCGGGCCATCGAGGCCCTCCAGCCGTTCATCGCTCTCGCCAATTCATCCAGCGTCAACTCTCCGCGCTTTGTCGCCAATATCATCACAAATGCAACCTCCAACCCACATACATTCGTCTTCGCAGAGCTCCTGGAGACCGCGGCAGTCCAAGCCCTCCGCTCCCCGGACACCCCAGCAGAATACCAGAGCTACCTGACGTTGCTGGAGATCTTCGCCTGGGGCACATGGCAAGACTACCAAGGTGAGTTTTCTCTAACATATCTCCTTCACAAACCGTGGCAACACAACGCAAACATAATGCTCAACACATTCAATCACTCTCACAGAAACACCCAACCTGCCCGCTCTCAGCCCGGCCCAGACTCTCAAACTCCGCCTCCTCACCCTCCTCACCCTCTCCTCCACCATCCAACCCCTCACCTACACCGCCCTCATGGGCGCCCTCTCCATCACCGCCCCCGCCGACCTCGAATCCCTCGTCACAACCGCCATCTACTCCTCCCTGATCACCGCCCGCCTCTCGCCGGCCTCGACCCCTCCGACCGTCAACGTCACCGCCATCGCCCCGCTCCGCGACGTCAGGCCCCAGTCGCTCTCCAGCATGATCACCATCCTTACGCAATGGGAGACGCGCTGCGGCGACGTCATCAGCGACATCGAGGCCGAGATCGCCAAGATCAAATCCGAGTCGGCGAAGCGGCGGGCCAAGGAGCATGAGCGTAACCTGATCTTTGAGCAGACGCTGGCCGCGTACCGGGCGGAGGCCGCTAGTGCTGCCGGTGGAGGCGAGGGAAGCGCGGCCGGCGGGGCGCGGAAACACTGGGGCCAGCAGCAGCAGGCCTTCCGAGGTGGCGGCCTCGGCGGCAACAAGCGCGAGTTTAGTGCGGACGAACTGGATGACGATGACGGGTACTGGGAACATGGCAATGACTACGATAGTATTCAGGCTTTAGGGGGGTCGAGGATGGACATTGACGAAGGGTCCGGCTTCGGGAGAGCGGCGGGGTCAGGAGTGGCCGGGGCCCGACATCCTAAGCGGATCTTGGGGAAGAAGTCGTAGGTGCTTTCTTTCTAGCACGAGAGGCATGTGTTGGGTCAAAATTAAAGGGTTCGCAAGTACTCATTGATCTCGCCCTGCTTATGCATCGATGCCATCATATTGCATGAATATGACCATCCTATTCGCAAGACACAGAAACACAGCGACGGGGCCATCAAGGTTCAATAGACTATCCCTATTGTGAATTATGTCCACGTTCAACCAGAAGAACAAGAAGAAAAGTGCAAGAGAAAGCAACGCTCCATGTTCTCATAACTTTGGGTATTCGTTCATCACACACACACACACACACACACACAGAACCAAACGCCAATTAGCAACGCCTACGCACCAAAAGACTACACAACCACCTATTCAGTGGTTCTCGGCCAAATGCTAGAGTGATGTCAGCGCCTGAGTGTCCGTAGCCCATGCAAGATCCAGGGAAGGAGACTAGTACTTACCGACCACTCCGGAATGTTTCGTATCTGCTGCCACATGAACTTCTCCAGCTTGTTGGCACTCTTGGCATACGGCGTGTTCTCGTTGTTGTACCTTCGGCAGTTGTCGAAGATCAACATGGCATCCTTGATGAAGTCCTGCGGCGTCGGGTACATATCCTTCTCGTGTTTCTCCTCCATCGTCGACAGGTCCATGGGTTCTTTGATGACTTCGTAGTAATCCGGCACTTCGTCTCGGTTGACCGGTTGTGTGAACGGCCACGCGGCACTGTGGTTCTGCATGTCGTTGAGCAGATGCAGAAGTTGATTGTAGTTCGGCCCGTGGCGGGGCTGGCGGGCTAATTCGTCCATATCGGGCGACCATCCCGACTCTTTGATAGCTGGGATCAGCAAGGGATCGATCTTGCAGGCTCCGTTCTTCCACTCCTTGGGGGGCGCATGGATGATGTGTGACCGACTGAACGCCCGGATCTTCGCATGGACCGCCTCCTTCTGCTTGAGAAGCATGCGGCCAACCTCGAGATAGCGTATCGTGGGCAGCATGGTACACTGCATGATTGTTCCTCCCTCGTAATCCTTGATGTATCCCATCCAGACAGACTTATCCAGCGTGATTTCTTTAGTGAAACCCTGCTTCTTGAAGTATCCGATAGCGTAGTTATCAGCGTAGGTTAGGAAATGCATGATGTCCGATGTCGCCTTGACGTAATCCTGTATAACAAACGCGTCAATAGCTG
The DNA here is from genome assembly GCF_003184765.1 of Aspergillus aculeatinus CBS 121060. Taxonomy (NCBI): domain Eukaryota; kingdom Fungi; phylum Ascomycota; class Eurotiomycetes; order Eurotiales; family Aspergillaceae; genus Aspergillus; species Aspergillus aculeatinus. Next base: position 209,750 of record NW_020291482.1, read on the forward strand.
TTTTCCCTCACCGGGAAGATTGCATGCTGACCTTCAAATGGGACATGAGATGCGCACCATATCCTTTGACTTGCTGGTCAGAAGAGATGGCACAGAAGACGATCTCGGCGAAGCGGCGACTGTTGAACGGACGGTATGTGATGCCTCTGCATGCCGCATTAGCCCAGTCCAATACCCCATCTACCTTCCCACCACACATATACGTACCCGACCACTTCCAGGGGATGCTTGACGATTGCGATAGACAGATGCGACCGGTCGTAGACTAAGCGCGCGATATAGTCCTTGGGCATTTTGGGGAGTTGTTTCTGGAAGATACACTTGAGACCGGTGAGGACGACGAAACTGTCGCGCGAGCCATCGTTGTTGACCACACGAAACTCAATCTCACCACGACGCTCTTCGAGTACGGCCGGCTGTTATGGGTTGGAGTTGTTAGTCTCATCCATAGCCGGGGCGGAGGTGCTGCGCAAGCTTACCTTCTCCGGGAACGGGACAATCCTCATGGGCGGCTTATCGAGGGGTTCATCTTCTGTCTGAACGCCGAAGAGATTAGTACAGTGTTCCAGTCATCACCCTAACATTCCAATTTTAAAATGCCCACCTTGAGCTCCTCCCCCGGGGAATCGGTGCGCGCTTTCTTGCTCCGTTGCTGCGAATCTGGGGAAAGGGCCTCCTCCGAAGCTTTCCGCTTGGTACCTGGACCTCAATCTAATTTAGTAACGATTCCAGCTGCCTGACCGCGAGCTTCAACTCACTCTCTGATGTAAGTGCCGGCATAATGTGAATTGCGACTAATTTCAGGAAGGGAGATTCTGAACGAGCGACTGACTGACTTGACGTGGAGCTGAGGCAAGTAGCGCGCGGGCGTCCCTCTCGGCCTCTCCACCTGCTGCCGATACGGGGGGGGGGAAACGGCCTGGAACTATATTGATCCGGCGCAGTTAAGCCAGATAACCATTTCGATGATTACGACAACAGCGAACTAGTTACGTTGCTAGGACTCTATATCAAAGCAATCTTCTCTTCTGTTTCATTTTGTGAAGCGTGTCTCTTGTTCCCAACAAAGCCTTTCTCTACCAAAATTGTTCTTGTTCGTCACGCCTCAATGTCTCTGAACCAAGTCTGGGAGGCAGCTTCTGCGAGCCCTTATTCTCCCCTTATCGCGAAAGATAGCCAGTTCTTCGTCGGCTTTAGTCTCCTGCTTGCTGGTGAGCTCAACCTGCCTCTTGTCGCTATCATACTGCCGATTACTGACCTTTTGACCCACTAGCCTTCATACTTACTGGTCTCTTTGGATTGAGTCAGTCACCGACCCATTAAGATTCGAATTTGACCTTATTCTCGCCATGTGCTTACCAATTGACCAGACCGTTCATTCACCAGCATTGCCCTGTTCGGCGTCCCAGCATCGCTGGCGTTTGGGTAAGAAACACGCCCGCGGTCCCACCAAACCGGCCATGACTAACGTCCGTGGAACAGCTTCGGAGCCGTCTATATGATCTGTGCCGTTGGAGTTTACGTTTAAAGTTCCAGTTACCTCCTCTGATACCCATGTACCATATCCTGGAAAGTTGAAAACCAAAAAAACGAAGCATATATCTACACCACCTTTGTCTCTCTCTCTCCCTCTCTCCCTCATTGCACTCCTCATATAACCTATTCCACACGCATCGTACCGCTGCCGCCGCGCTCAGTCCGAGCCAGAATACCATGGCGGACGTGGAACCCATCTTCACCGCGGTCTCCAGCAACGCCCACCACCTCTACACCCTGCTCCAATGCATCGGATTCGCACCCAAGGCCACCGTGCAGCTCACGCCCGACGGCATCCGCTTCTCCGTGGAAGAAACCCGAACGGTGCAGGGGCTTGCATTCCTCGACAAGGCCCTCTTCACCAGTTACACCTTCAATCCACCACCACCACCACCACCACCACCACCACCAGCCGCAGCTCGCACCCCCACCGACGAGCATAGCGACCATGATGACACCGAGTCCCCCTCCACCGACGACCCAACCCCCTACTACCCGTGCTTCGAAGTCTCGCTCACCGCCCTTCTCGAAACGCTCAAGATCCTCGGCATCAACGACAACTCCACATCCGGCGGCAGCGGCTCCTCCCGCGCCGGCAGCGTGCAACCGGCCCCTTCCCACAGCGCCTTCACCACGCCAGCCCTCCTCCTCGACCGCTCGTGCACCCTCCGCTACGCCACGGAAGGCAGTCCCTTGAGCATCACGCTCACCGAGACCGGCATCCAGACCACCTGCGAATTAACCACATACGAGCCCGAAGGCGGCGAGATCGAGATCCCCCTGCAACGCGACGCGATCATCATGAAGATCATCATGCGGTCGGCCTGGCTCCACAACGCCATCACCGAGCTGGCAGCCACGGACCCGACCGTCCTCAAAATCTCGGCCTCCGCGACCCACGAGCCGTTCTTCGCGTTGGCCGGCGCCGGCGGCTCGTTCAGCGAGTCCTCCGTCGAGTTCTCCGTCGAGAATCAGCCCCCCACCGCATCCGGTGCCGCTCCCCGTGAAGATAATAATGATGAGGGTGCCTCCCGCGCGAAACGAGCCCGCCTCGCCCCGACTGTCACCGAGACGTTTCTGGTCAGTCCGCCCTCCTCGGCATCGTCGGGGGGGTCGCAGCACATCCGACAGGATTACAGGTTCAAGGCGGTCCAGAAAGCGAGCCGCGCGATGGCCGTGGCGAATAAGGTCAGTATCCGGGGCGATCGGCAGGGGGTGCTGAGCTTGCAGTTCATGATCGAGTCCGATGTCCATGCTGGCACCAGTGGGGCGAGGTTGTCGGCTAGAGGGGGTTTGGCGCCTGTGGTCAGTTTCGTGGACTTTCGGTTCGTGCCGTTGTTGGATGATGACGCGGAGGTCCTTTAGAGTTTGGAAATGGGTCGTTTTCCCTTTTGTAGCTTGTGTCTTTATCTAGCGGTCTTGAACGACAGAATAGTGTGAAGGAGATAAGATACTAATGACGTAGTTGTACTGCAGTCCCCCCCCCCTAAAACGCCGGCATATGCTTTCTGCTAATGTTTGTGTATGATGTACAGTACATGAAGTAAGCTAATGTGTACTGTACCACTTTTGATCCTTGATTGGAAGAACGTCCCCTATCCTCGTAGGAGCCATGCCATGCATAAGAGCCTCGAATCTGCCCACCGGCAGCCAGCGACATAAAGTCACAATCACATAACCTGCAGACACCCGTTAGCATTAAATCGTCGTACCATGGATGGGCATTGCAGCATACCTCAGCGATCGACTGGCGCTCAATGATGGACTTCTGGCGCTCGTTCCGCGAAACCCGGTAATAGTAATCGCTGAAATCGCCGCACTGCATGTGACGCAGGAACTCTTCGTCGTGGGTGATGACGATCAGCTGGAAGTTGGCCTGCTGCTGGCGCGTGCGGATGATGTCGTGGAGGGACTCGGCCAGCGAGCGGATGTTGTCGCGGTCGAGGTTGGTGGTGGGCTCGTCGAGGGCGATGAGGCCACAGTTGACGCCGAAGCACTCGGCCAGGGCGAGGCGGATGATGATGCTGGCCAGCACCTTCTGGCCGGCGCTGCAGCGGCCGCGCATGTCCATCTCGGCGCCCTGCTTGACCATGCAGACGCGGTAGTTGTACGAGCGGTTGCCCTTGGCGTTCTCGTTGTCGGAGCGGATGAGGATGGTGTCGACGTCCGTGCCGCGGTAGGTCTTCTGCCAGAGCTCGCCGACGATGGCGTTGATCTCCTCCATCTTCAGGCCGTGGTACTTCATGATGGCCTTGTCGAGGGCGCCGCCGTAGCGCGCCAGGTCGTCGACCGCCGCGCGCGTCGTCTCCACCTTGATGTGCGCCTCCTTGTACTTGCTCGCCGCGTTCTTGTAGTCCGTGTCCCAGTCGGCGAGCAGCTGCAACAGCTGGTCGTCCTTGGACTTCATCTCGCCCATCTTGCTCGCTTGCTTGGCGGCCAGGGCGTTGTGCTCGCGCGTGCGGCGCTCCGATTCCTCCTTGAAGCGGCTGCGGTCGACCTCGGCGTTCTGCGCGGCGAGTTGCTCGATCTCCACATTGACCTTGTCCAGGGCCCGGGTCGCCTGGCGGTACGTCAGGTTGTCGGCGTATTGGCGCTTGGTGTTTTCGCTGTCTTTGAGCTGGGCTGAGATCCGGTTGATCTCTTTCGTGATCGTGGCCTGTTCGGATTCAAGCTCGCCGATCTCGTTCTCGATGGCCTGGAGTTCTCGTTTGCTTCGCTCGAGCTGAGTGGGACCTCCTCGCTCGTTATAGGCTTCTATCTCCTCGTTTGCGATTTCCAGCTGATGTACGCTATCGGACAGTTGGGAAATTCCTTGCTGCAATTCCCTTTCACGAGCCTCGGCGCGTTGACTGATGTCATCGACTTGAGCTTGGATCTTGAGTAGTTCAGGAGTGAGTTCCTCAATGTCCTTGTCCGCCTTCGCGATCGCGGCACGCTGTTCGTTGTTGAGGTTCTTGAACTCTGCCAGGCGAGTGAGAAGATCTGCCTTCCGTTCGAGCTGGAACTTGGCGTTATCTAGGTTGCTCCTAGCATCTCTGAGCTGCAATTCCAGATTGTTGATCTCCGCTAACGCCTGCTCCTTGTCATGGGTGACTTTTGACAATGTCTTCTTCAGAGCGCGGGACCGCTCGCCAATCCCAGCAATTTCTTCCTGAATATCCTCCAGGGTGCGTGAACCAGTGTTGTCATCTTGCTTTGAAGAGAGTTCTTGTATCTGAGAGCGGATAGACTTGATTTCGCTGTCATACTTGACGATAGTGCTGACGGTTTTGGAAAGTGCTTCGACCTCTTTCTTCTTCTCGGTCTTCTCGCCGAGGATCTGGTCGTGTTCTTCTAATTGATTGAGGAGCTTGTCCTGTTGGAGAACATATTGCTCCTCTTCCTTCTCCAGACTCGGGATTTCTGTTTCCTTCAATCGTGTCCACGTGTTGTAGGCCGTGATAGCTTCTCGCGCAGTGTTGAGGTCTTCCTCCAATTGTCGGATATCCTCGTCTTCAGCATTACGTTGGTTTCGCTTGACCAAGCCCTCAAGTTTGTTGATGAAGATCTGTAATTGTCTGTCTGCTTCGAAGCCCCGCTGGCACAACCGGCAAACCTTCGTTGACTTCGCCGTGGCAAGACAGTCTTTCATGTACGTGCTGATGCCAGCAAACTGCTCCGTATCTTTGCGCGCAAGATCAAGCTGGATCTGCCGCTCTTTGACGATCTCAAGATATTCCTCGGGTTCTTCACCAATGGCTTCACGGATTTCTGTGACGCTCTCCTTGAGTTCTTTCTGCCGCTGACCCAAGGCTTTCTTCGCTTCTTTCAGCTTGAACTCTACTTGTTCCAGCTCGCGGCTGACGCCGTCGCGTTCACGCTCCGCCTTCGAGACGTGTCTTGACTCTTCTTCTAGAACATGGTTGAAGTCTTGCTCCAGGGTTTCGGCGCTCCAAGTGGGTTTAACGTATTTGGAGAGTCGTTCGCCATGAGCCCCTTTCATGGTTTCCAGACTGCGCTCCCTTTCCTTCAGTTCCTTTTTAAGGTGGTCCAACCGGGCGAGATCACCAGCCTTCTTAGTGGCTTCGATGAGTTCGGTGTTCAGGCGGGAGCTTTCGTCCTCGAGACTGCGGATCTCCGAGTTGATGTTCTGGATCTCTTTATCCCACGAAGCGGATCGTGAGCGTTCCTTGGCCTGATCCAAGCGAGAATTGATGTCTTCAATGTTCGTCTCCAGCGCAGCCTGCACGCCCTCATCGACATTGATCTCATTGAGTTTTGCTTGATAGGAAGCCGCATCTCGGTCGTTCAAGGCCATCTGTCGCTTGGCCGCGATCTTACTTTCCTGCAGTGCCGATTTGCGTTGTCCAAGCTGATTCAGGGAGCTTTGCGCCTCACGCAGCTCACTTTGTGCCTCCCGCTTGACTCGCTCCAGCACCTGATTCTGCTCTTTGAGGATCTTCCTAATTCTCCGCATGAACTCGTCGACATCCGCCTGGTCCGCCACGTTATCGAACCCGCGGATGCTGTGGCTCCGCGCAATCTCTCTGGTCATGCGCTGTCGCCTCTCGACCTGGCGCTCGAAGTTCGCCTTGTCGTTCTCGAACTTCCCGTACTCAGCCTGCTTGAGACCCAGCTTCTGCCGCGCTTTCTCGATCTGCTCCTTGATCTCCATGTAGTTCTCCTTCTGCGATTCCTCCTGCTGCTGGTACTGCAGTTGCTTTGTCTCGAATTGCTCCAGATTCGCCTCCAGCCACTCATCCGAATCGTCGAGCTCCACCAGATGTCTTTGCAGGTTATCGAGCGTCGTCTGGATGCTCTTCGCCTCGATGCGCTTGCCCTCCAGCGCGCCCAGGATCTGGGAGTAGCTCTCGGACTCCTTCCAGGCCTTGTCCGCCAGGTCGGCGACGCGGCGCATCTCCTGGGAGAGCTGCTGGGTCTCGGCGCGCAGGGCCTCGATCTCGTCCTGCAGCTTGATGGAGCGCTTCTCGGCGCGGTCGGCCTTCTCCTTGTCCTCCTTGGCGTGCTGCTCCATGATCTTGTACTTGGCCAGCTCCTCGTTCTGCTTCTTGCGGAGCTGCTTGATGTTGTCGATCGCCTTGGTGTACTTCATCGCCTCGAAGATCTCGTCGAACTTCTTCTTGAGCACCGACGGCTCGCTCATGGGCCACAGGCTCTCGTCCTGGTGGCAGAAGATGACCGAGTCGAGGATCGCCCTCGACACGCCCAGGTACTGCGGCAGGATCTGGTCCAGCTCGGCCACCCGCGACGAGATGGCCGTCCGCTCGCCGTCCTTGACCATCAGGAGCTGGCCCTCCAGCGTCTTCTGCTGCCGCGTCGTCTTCTTCACCGTCAGCTGGAGACTCCGCGTCGCCACCATCTTGGCGCCCGAGGTCGCTTTGAAGGACAGCTTGACCTGCGCCAGCACCTCCTTTTCGCCGCACAACTGACCCTATCGTCAGCAGTCGCCCTCTCGTGTACATCTAGTCCATTCTGGAAACCCGTACCTTCGGATCATGGATGAATGCACCACCCTTGCTATTCGGCGGAAGATCACCGGTAGTCGCATACTTGAGACATTCAATAATCGTCTTCCATCACATCAGCCTAACAACCCATAATCCCTTGGACAGAAAAATGCAATACCGTCTTTCCCGATCCATTATACCCAACAATCAACGTAAGCGGCGTGTGAAACTGGATAGTCTCGCTGCGGGTATTGTCGAACGAGCGGACACTTATCAAGGCAAAGAAACACCCAGTCAGTTAACAGCCCAAACAAAAAGGTCGAAAAAAAAAACAAAAGCGACTTGCGAACAAGACACCTAAGCCGGACAAAAGCACAAAACCTACCCCAAAATCGAAAGCTTATCTATCTTCGCTGTGCAAAAGTCAGCGTCGGAGACTTCTTGCTTCCAGATCTAGCTCCGCGGCACTTCCAACTTCACTTCACTTACACCTGCAGACAGATAGACTCGGGGTTAGTTATAATCCATACACCAAATGCGAAGCTTGCAAGGTTCTTCGAAAATTTGAACTTACATCTTGAGGCTGTCTAAGAGAGGGCCGTCAAGCAGCCTGGTTGCATCAAGTTGTTGAACCACTTTCACCAAGTACGCCGGGTTTCCGTCATCGAGCCCGGACCCAGCCAGCCCATCCTTTGATAAGAAAAGCGAGCGCGTCGGCGGACGCGGGGAAGACGGCGCGCGGTCACGTGCGCAGGCATCGGTTTAGGCGGCCATTGGGGATTTAAGTTACTACTTACTCAGGTAGTCATGACGCTTATCATGGATGTATGAAATTGAAGTCCCATTATAAGAGGGGTCCAGCTTTATGCAAAATTAGAATCCATCAGTGAGGCAGATACATTCGATCTACTGTATGTTCAGAATCACAAGTTGAGAAGAACCTCGCTTAAGGATAGTAAACAATCGACTCATTTGCCTCTGGGCTTATCACTGAGGTCTCATGTAGATTTTCCCTGGCATATGCAAGTAATGGTATTAGTGTATGTACATTCTTATCATAAACCTGAATGTCTTCTTCCGCTTAACATAAACCAAAGAATACACCCGACAACTCATGGCCTGCACTTGCCGGGTCACCTTCGTAAACTCAAATCCATCCTTATCTTGCTTTACATGCTGTATTGTACCATCTACACCCCACTGACTCCCAACCTGTCAAGCCGACTCTCCAAGTCCCTGACCCACGGCTCCACGGTCTCAATATTATTCTTCAGCGCCGCCTCGCCCTGCTTCATCTTCTCCTCTACTACCCGAAGCCCCTCGCGCCACTGCTCAATCTCCCGAGCCATATCGGCTTGTCGCTTTTCCAGCACATCTAACGACTCCGAGGCGTGGGCGGCCCCGGCGTGGATGGCGCGCAGCGAGCGCAGTCGTTCGAGGACGCTGGGGAGAATCGGGTGGAGAGACTGGATGGTGGGGAGAGTAGCATAGAGGGCCTGGATCTTGGTGGCTTGCTCGTCACGCTGAGTGGTGGCGGGGTCGACTTCCGTGGCGGACGAAGATGAGACCGACATGTCGGAGGGCTCGAGAGCCGTGGAGGAGATACGGGCGTTTTGGGCCGCTTTGGCGGCGTCGACGGCGCGCTTACGCGCGGCGGCCAGGGCCTCCGTGTCGGCGGTTAGTTTGCGCACGCGGCTGGATAGGGACTCGAGATGAGGCGTGGTGACGGTCGTGGCGGGGGGAGCTGAGCCCATGCTTGGGAAGGCGGAGACGGGGTTCGGGCCGACGAGGAGGTTCATAAGCGTGGCGAGGCGAGAGGTGAGGTGGTCGAGCGCAGGAAGAACCGGTTGAAGGTCCGGTTCAGAGATGGCATCGTTGACAAAGGGATTCGAGGAGCTGGAGATTCCCATGGCCGCTTCAATGAGAGCCAGTCGCCCATCGAAAGAGGCCGCATGGGCGAGGACTCCACCGCCGGTCGCGGACGGGGACGGGGGTGTTTGTGGGCGATTGTTGGTGGGCTTACGATCGTCCAGCTGAGCGGGGTTGCTGACCGGGGAATCTGGAGTGGAGGTGGAGGCGAGCTTTTGAGACAGGACAGCTGCGGCCGAGTGGGAGCCGGAGGGGCCACTGCGCGAGGATGCGTAGAGATTGTCCAATGCGCGACTCAGTTCCAGCACACCATCTGTTCCATCTGTTCCAGGTTTGCTCAGAGCGGCTGTCTCCGCAGACTCAGTACTAGATTGTTGCGTTGCCAGCTGATCTTTCAGTTCCTCGACTTCGCGGCGCAGACGAGCCAGCTTGCGCTCCACACTTTCGTCTTCACTGTCGCTGAGATCATCGAGTTCGTCGGCTCCAAGATCATGTCTCCGTCGCCGACGGCTCTTGCTTCTGTATGCTTTGCGTTTCGCGGCTATGCTGTCTGAGAAATTGGCTTCGCGGGCGTCGACGGTGGCACCGAGGAAGTGGGCGCGCGCCACGTCGGCGTTGATGCCTTGGCGATCGATATCAGAGTTGTCGCCAGCATCGTCGTCTACGTTGGAGGCGGTGCGAAGAGTTGTGGTCTGTTCGCCGATAAGCTGTCAGAATGGGGAAGGACACCCGCGCGCGGACGATAGACATGGCAGCGAACCGGGATAGTAGAAGCTCCGTCGGTCAGATCGGGAGTCTCGTAGATATCGGGAGCGAGATCCTGCACGTCGTTGTTAGATTTTAGTCCGGCCGGACTACTGGCAATGGAGTTATGCTGACCAGGTCAGGAAGACCGGCGTATTTCCGGTTGAAAGACATGGCGTCCAGTTATGTGATTGAGTGCGAAGATTCATCTACTGTTGCGGGGAAGGGCTGGAGATGAAGTGATCCTCAAGAGGAAGTGAAGGGGAATGTTTGTTCACGTGCCAGGGGCGGGTAAACACATTACGAAGGAACCATACATACAGTCCGGTTCGACGATACACTACTATACAGTAACTTACAGTACATACATCAACAACAACAACAACAATAGAAACAATAATCATGACATTATTGACTATCAAAGGCAAGGGCGATCAGAGCGTCTTCGGCGGCGCGGCGGTTAGAATTACTCCGCAACACATGTTTCCCAGACCGGACTTTCCTCAAGCCAACCTCGGCCGCAATTGCCCCATTTTGATTAAATCGAGAGAAATGGCATTTAACGAGGCTGCAGTGGAGGGAAGCGACGATCACATGAAGGGGCCGATTGACCCTGAGTCTTCAGCACTACCTGCCAGTTACCGAGATGTACAGTAGTACCCTTTAAAGCGTCCTTGTCCCACCCGTCAACTTGCTCCTTCAATCCTGCACTGTCCCTCTCGCTTATCCCTCTACTGGAAACATATCAATTCTTCTCCTCTTCTCTATCCTTACTCCTCGGTAGCGTATCTTAAAACCTATCCTCATTTTGAGTGAAATTCTTACCCCTCAGCACCGAAAATGGCCGCCCCCGCAGAAGTCACCATCAAGAATCTCAGCGGAGAATGGACAATGGTACGCTGGATAATGACATGATGCTTCATCACCAGCTGAATGGAATGTTCCGTCACTAATGAAACCACCTACAGAACAAAACCCTGTCCAACCCTACAGACGCAATCCTGTCACTGGTATAAACATCCCCTCACTTCTACCTCGGTATCTTCAGCTCTCCCCAAGACTAACAAGTCGCTACGCAGCAAGGAATGAGCTGGCTCACTCGTAAAGCCCTCAACCTCGCCACCATCACCCTCTACATCGACACCCACCCGAACCCGGAGGACTCTACCATCATCCACATCAAGATCGACCAGACCTTGACGGGTGGCATCAAGGGAACCAGTGAGAACCGCATCAGCGACGGCAAGAAGCGCGAACACACCGACCACATCTTCGGCCATGTGCAGGGCCAATCGCGGTACATCCGCGGGAGCAGCAGCAGCGATGGCAAAGCCCGTCCCAACTTCGCGTTCCTGACCAAGAGCGAGGATCCCAAGGTGGCCCAGTTCCTCAACGGGGAGATCCTGGCGGACGGGAAGCCGGCGGACGGATTCGTGGTTGAGGATTTGGGCCAGGAATTCGGTGAGGGCGAGGGTCTGTGGTTCCAGAGCTTTGTGGAGAGTCTGGACAACGGATGGACGGCAGAGCAGGTTCGTATTTTCTCTCTTCCGTTCACTAATCAGTATTGATGGAGCGGGGCATATATCGTATCGATGCATACGCTGACTGAAGTGCTGGTAGATCTGGGGCTTTGAGGTGATCGATGGGCAACGCTACTACACCCGTCGTGTAGTTGTTGCAAAGGATAAGCACGTCGAGATGGCCAGGTTCGTGTATAGTTATGCTGGCCCGAAGAAGGAATAATTTCTATCAGCCAACAAGGAGTGGGTTGCACTGTGGATTGGGCGGGAGAATGTTCGATAGGAGTGCTCTGTGCCTATCATCTTTATGTGGCAGGTCTACTGTAAAGTATTATTACGTCCCGCTCGTTCAGTGTCCGAGACCAGACTGGCCGGTTCTCCTCCCGAAGCTGTTCAGAAAAGACCTAATTGAATCTTATTGATACAAAACTTGATGCATGCACTTGTTTAAATGAATCAATACGGTTAACTGAAATGAATCTGAGATTACAGTACACAGACGCCTTCATCCTCAGCAATTTGTTCACCAGCCGCCGTTAAGATGCAGGTATAACACTCTTCCTCGGAGATTCAATTTTAAAAAAAAAACAATGATATGAACAAGGCTAATTCAGCAACCCAGCGTGAAAGCTAACACCGCATATAGGCATGATGCAACATTCAAGGTATTTTTGATTTCTATTCTCATTTTTTCCCTTGTTTTCCATCGACCTTACGAGTGTGTGGGCATCACAACATGGGCCTTGGTGCTGATCGCATCCTCGCTGCGCCACAGGCTCGTCACAGTCTTCTGCTGAGTGTAGAACTGCAACCCAGGCTTGCCGTAGAAGGTGTTGGCACCGCCACCGGCGATACTCTTCTTGTTACCGGTGAAAGAGAACATGGGCAGCGGGACAGGGATCGGCACGTTGATGCCGACCTGGCCGGCCTCAATGTCCTTCTGGAAGCGCGAGGCAGTCGGGCCAGAGCGGGTGAAGACGGCCGCGCCGTTACCATACGGGTTCTTGTTGATGAGCTCGATAGCGTCATCGAGCGTAGGCACCGACAAGCAGATCAGGACAGGGCCGAAGATCTCCTCCGTGTAGCACTTCATCTCAGGGGTCACGTTGGTGATGATAGTAGGTCCAACCTAGAGAAGAGAGATCTCATGAGTCAAGATTCAATGCAGCACTTGCGGAGACCACTTACAAAGTTGCCGTTGGGGTACTTCTCGGGCTTGTAACCACGACCATCCAACAGGATAGTGGCACCCTCTTCCTCGGCGCTGGCAATCAGATCCTCGATGCGCTTCTTGCTCTGGGGGCTAATGACAGGGCCGAGATCCGCACCCTCTTCGAAACCACCATTGACATTCAATGCCTTGGCCCGCTCAGCGATCTCGGGCAGCCATTCCTGGGTTTCTCCGACCATCACCACTGTGCTCAGGGCCATGCAGCGCTGACCAGCAGCACCGAAGGCAGCGCCAACAATAGCATTGAGGGTTTGGTTCTTGTTGCAGTCCGGCAAGACCGCGGCGTGGTTCTTCGCACCCAGATTCGCCTGGACACGCTTGCCATTTGCAGAACCCCGGGTGTAGATGTACTCACCGGCACGGTTACCGCCAACAAAGCTGATAGCCTTGATGGAAGGTTCATCGAGGATGAAATCAACCGTCTTGGCGGAGCCGTGCACGATGTTGACCACACCGGGTGGGAAACCAGCTTCCCGAGCCAGCTCGGCCAGAATCATGGCTGCGCCGGGGTCACGTTCGGAGGGCTTGAGAATCAAGCAATTACCGGTAATGGTGGCGACGGGGATCGACCAGAGGGGAATCATTGCGGGGAAGTCTGGGAACCCGCGGTTAGCCTCGGCAAATACCGCCGGTCGGGGAATATACTAACTGAAGGGACAGATGGCGGCCACAACACCCAGAGGCTCGCGGTAGCTTCGAGTCTCCATATCCTTGGCGACTTCGAGCACCTCGCCGGTCAATTGGGTGGTGATGCCACAGGCGGTTTCAGCCACTTGAAGACCACGGAGAACGTCGCCCTTGGCATCGGCAAAGGTCTTGCCCTGCTCCAGGGTGATCGAGGCAGCCAGGCGGTCCCAGTGGGCCCGGATCAGGCTAACAAACTTGAACATGATCTGCTGTTTGGCAATCACGCTGGTCGCGCGCCAGGCCGGAAAGGCCTTTTGGGCGGACTCAACGGCAGCCTTCAGCTCCGCATCGGTACTTTGAGGCACACGAGTGATGAGGTTGTTGGTAGCTGGATCATGCAAGTCAATCCAAGTGGTTGCCTTGGATTGTACAAACTCGTTGTCCAGAAAGTTGGTGGTATCGATGGGGTTCGAAACAGGGCTGTGATCGGTAGGATAGTCGGTGGCGGTGGAGGCCGCGGAGGTGGTTGCGGGGGTCCGTTGCTGGGCTGTGGCATGCAGACTGCGAGTGGTAGAAGGGGATGAAGATGCCAAAAGAGAAGAGGGAGCCATGATAGCGGTAGAAAGATGTCTGGATCGTGAAGCTAAAGCTGCAGACGTTCTGGTGGCGGATAATCTGGGGACGGTGAGGGCCGTGCGGGGAGCAGCAGCGCGGAGAGTGGGGAGAGAGCGGGCAAGAGAGCGATGGGCGGCCATCATGAGAAAAAGGGAAGAAGAGAAATTGAGAGTGACTGGGGACTGATTTATAGAGAAGTACTAGGTTGTTGACAGCACAGACGTTGTGACAGCTCAGCGCGTGAGGAGAAGGAGGGGGGGAAGCTGCAGGAGGGACTCGGAGGGATAGCTACTACTTAATAAGAAGTTGGAGTAAGTTTCCCCAGGTTTGGCCCTCCGTTCCTGGCCGCCGAGGCTCCGTCACTGGACCGGTATCACTGGATGACTGGATCACAACCGTTAACAATCACTGATAATGAATGCGGTTATCGCCCTTCCTCGGCGTTGACCACCAATCATCATGCCCCACGGAACTACTTGCCAATCTGGTCATCTCTACAGGAGTAGGTACTACCTAGGTATCCCGACCATCTCTCAATTCATCCATCCGCTCCTCCTGGCAGGTATACTACAATGACCTAGAAGGAATTTTCATCGTTCTTGATACTAGGCAGGACGTTCCGATCAAAAGTCTTTGTTTGCACTTATAAGTTAATATCTAGTGGATTTAGTATTACCTCTTTTCCGCGGACAGATGCAATTGTCGGATTCTCATTTCTGAGGCTTCTCACAACTCCAACCGCAGAAGATACTCCAAGGTGAAGACTCAATTACTAAGCTAGGGACGATCTTAAACCATATGATTGATGTTCTTCCATCAGTTACTCATCAATTACTTTACAGGTCTCAAAACAATCCGAGGCAGGCCTCTCGAGCGTGGCGTTCATATCGCATCACAGACAGGAGCAGGAACAGCCTTTCTTCTGGCTGTGCCAACCAACATATTTGGAATAAAAGAACAAATCGTGGATTGAACGCTGCAACAGGTAGGTATAATATGGAAATCGAGAGAAAACAAAATATTGGGTCGGAAGCTGTCCCTCCCCACAGAATGCTCACTTTTGGGCCGCGTCATCTCTAATCTCTCCCCAGAGTCAACAAGGCAGGCCCGTTTACTCGGCAGAGGAGCGAGTCTGGCGCTTGGTGGCGCCGCCCTTGCCAGTGTTGGTAGCAGAGCTGACAGCCTCCGCAGCCTTCTCCTTGGCAGCGCTGGCAGCCTCCTTGCCCTTCTTAACCGGAGCGGCAGCCGGGCTGCTAGCACCGACAGCACCCACGATCAGGAGCACCATGGTAACAAGCACGGCGGCGAGACCACCAGCAACATCAGGAACCTGCTTCACAGCAGCGATGGGGTCCTGCTTGGCCAAACCAACGAAACGATCAACCTTCTCGCGGACGTGGGCCACGGGGTTCTCCTTGAAGCTGACGCTGGGCTCGACAACCTGCTCCTCCGGCTTGGGCTTGTTGGCCTCCTCCTCAGCCAGTTCGATGGGGTGCTTGATATCAAAAGTCTCCTTGCGGAGCTGCTCGGCATCTTCTTCGGAGTGACCAATGTAGATGTTGTCAAAGAGAATGTCGTTCTGCATAGTCCAGATTTCGAAACCAATCTGTCTCAGGAATTAGTCGGTTGTTCACGCAACAGCCGAGATGATAGGGGATAACTTACGGCGCCCATGGGCTCGAAGTTGGAAGGAGTCTTGTCCTCGAAGTAGGCGGGGTTGGCAATCTTGCGGGGGGCCCAGGGACCCTTGTAGGCGGGGTTGTCGACCAGAGGAGCAGTCCACTTGCCCTTGTAGGCGGGGTTCTTGATCAGGGGAGCAGTCCAGGGACCACAGCCAGCAGCCTCCTGGCACTTGGGGTTGGGAACAGTGGGAGGAACCCAGTCGCCGTCCTCCTCATCGTCCCAGTCCTCGGGCTTCTCGGCCTCGGGGTCAGGAATGCTGGTGGGCTCATCCTCCAGCCAATCCTCGGGCTTCTCGGCATCCTCATCAACGATCTCGTAAGGAGCATCCTCATCCCAATCCTCGGGCTTGGTGGCCTCAGGGTCAGCGATCTTGGACTCGTCGACCCAGTCGGAGGGCTTCTTGTCCTTAGGGTCATCAATCTCCTTCTCGGGGTTGACAGCAGGACTGAAGTCCTCGAGCAAGTTACCGCTCTTAGCCTCCTCACCATCAATCAGAATGGAGAAAGTCTGATCGGGGCGGACAATCAGAGTGTACAAGGAGGTGACCTTGTTGGTACGAGCGGCAGGAGGAGCCTTCAGGTGCTTCTCCTCGTACTCGCCGGTCTTGGGGTTCTTGTGACGGAAGATGAAGTGCACCTAGAAAATGATTAGTTGCTGCTACACACGTCAATTGTTTGCAGAAAGCCAATGTACCTTGTTGGTGGCACCGCACTTGTCGGGACCGAACATGATAACGTAAGGAGAGGCGTTGGAGAACTCCTCAGACTGGAGCTTCTTGTTGTCCTGGAGAAGCTTCAGGTAGGCGCCACCACAAACCAGGGAGTCTAAAAGCGAATGGTCAGCAACCCTTCGAGTTGGCCGTACATATGCGATGAACAGGACGTACTTTGCGGCTTGACCTCATACTGGACAACCAGGGTCTTGTCCTTGTTGTCGATCTTCTTGGGGAACTTGGAGGAGATGGCGTGGTGGGCAGCAACATTCTTAACGACGAGACCCTTGTCTCCCTCGATTCCCTTCAGCACAGTAGGCTCTTCGACAGACCATTCGCCAACATAGGCCCAGTCCTCCTCAGACTTGGAGTCCTCCTTCTTGGCGTGGGAAGGAGTCCACCGGCTATCCCAGTCATCGGTGAACTGCTCCAAGAAAGGAGCCTTGAGGGTGGTAGGCTATTGGTGCGGAGTCAGCATTATGCAACTGTGGTCAGAAAGAACCGGGCGACGATTCAACATACGGTGAAAGTAGGCTTCTCCGCAATGGAGGTGGTCTCGGGCTTCTTCTCGGTCTCGTCAGCATGGGCCATGCCCATGATGGAGGCCGAGGAGACCAGGGCGGAAGTCAAGGCAGCGTTGAAACGCATTGTGAATGGGGATTGGCGCTCTGGAGGCTAGAACAACGAAAACAAACACACGAGCGCACCCGCGAATTAACCTCGATGGGCCGGGTGATTGTAGGAGAGAATATCTCAAAGAAGTCGCGGTACAATGGGGCGACAAGCAGGGATGGGGGAGGGTGGGAGGTGGAGGGTATGTGAAGACAGAAGAACGGGGGAGAATGGGGGAAATGGAAGGTTGGTTATATAAGAAGCTGCATGAAGCTGGGAAGTTCCAGGTGGCCTCTTCCTCTCTCTTCCGCGGCCGCTGCTTCTTTGGGGCCCGCGGGTAAGGTCCCGCCTGCCCGATTTGGTTTAGCCAGCCTGCCAAAGAATTACGCCGTCCTAGCGCGTATTCGCTCTGTTTCGGTACTGTCATTGGGGTAATTTAGCAGAAACACTGCTTGTGCTACCCCCAGCTGTGGTGCATGACCTTCTTGATGTTCGTGCTCGCAAGATTCAAATAGATCAGATATGCCTCTACGCCTATCCCTTGAGAGCAAAAGCGCCCCTACTTTTATCAGAAAAATATGCTTTGGGGGCTTCTTTTTCAATCTGTCATCCATCATGTACTGCCTGTCCGCCAATGACAACCAGCCGATGGCGCAAGTGTTTCTCCCCCCCGCTACCTTAATTGAAATTAATGGCCGATGCTTTTCTTCCCCTCCCCGCCCAACGTCTTTTTTTTTCGACCTCCCCTCTTCTCTTCCTGTCACACCACAACATTTGTCGCTGTGTGACTCGAGACATACCGATTGTCGCAAGGGCATATAAGTCTGGAGGTTCTCAGTCACTCACGGACAACAGACTAAAGAGGCGCTGCGATCACTTTCCAGCCGCCGTCACGGACCACCGGGATCTACACTGCCAATCTGCGGAGGCACAACCCCAACAATAATCGCCATGTGCCAAGAACACGAGAACCAGAACAATGACCACCTGGTTCAATCCTCCGACCCGGAGCACCCGGCTAACCTGATTCCTGATCTCTGTCGCCGGTTCTACAACTGGGGTTGGGTTACCGGTACTGGTGGTGGGGTACGGAGCTGTCGCAATCCTCGAGGATGACCCAAAATGCGTGTGCTAATTCGAAACGTTCTGTGTAGACTTCCATCCGCCAGGGCGAACACATTTTCATCGCGCCCTCCGGTGTGCAGAAGGAGATGATGAAGTCTGAGAACATCTTCGTCCTGCAGTTCCCCACGCCCAAGTACCCCCCGTCTGAGCGCAAGTACATCCGCAAACCTCTCAACCTGAACCCCTCCGCTTGCACTCCTCTGTTCTTGGCCGCCTTTGAACGTGGCGCCGGATGCTGCATTCACACCCACTCCCAGTGGGCCGTCCTGGTGACGCTTCTGGTCGAGCGCGAGAAGGGCCCCGATGCCTGCTTTGAGATCAGCAACATTGAGCAGATCAAGGGTATTCCCGCTGGAAAGGGCAAGGGCTACCTGGGCTTCTTCGATACCCTGCGCATCCCCATCATCGACAACACGGCGTTCGAGGAGGATCTGACTGGTAGCTTGGAGAAGGCGATGGATGCGTATCCGGACACCTATGCCGTCCTTGTCCGTAGACACGGAATGTAAGTCATCGCGCTCGCGTATCATTTGTATGGTTGACTGGAGACTAATTGGAGGCGCATCTAGCTACGTCTGGGGTGACAATGTTGCCAAGGCGAAGACTCAGTGTGAGAGCTTGGACTATCTGTTCCAGCTGGCTGTGGAAATGCACAAGCTTGGTCTTCCCTGGGTGAAATAAGGATCTTGTTCGTTAGTAGCATAGCCATGATGACGAAGCGGAGTTTATATATATGGGATGAAAGCGTGGTCAAAGTTGATTATGGAAGAGAGAGATTCACACGAGCTTTCATGCAATGACGAATGTATGCCAATCGCACAGCATATTTCTGTAGTGTAGAGTAGACACGATCAACTCTTTCGTACATGAAGCCTAATTCATGTCATTCTTGTACAACTACGAAGTAGTAGCTAAGTAAATAACAAGTTACTGTAAACAGCTCGCTGGGTGGAGGGTCTTGGCGGGAGAAGCCTAAACCATTCGGAGTTGGCGCGGGATCCTCAGGCTCGTCAAGGCGGGCCGCCCTGTCGACGGACAGACAGACAGACTGACTGACTGAATCGCTCCCCGTCATCGCCAATCACTCCTCCATCCCGCGGTCCCTCCTTCACCTCCTCCTCCTCCTTCACCTCCGTCCCTCCGTACCTGTCTTCCTCGCTATTCGGACACCATTTTACCAATTCCATACTCCGAACTCAAATCTTTCTCGCATCCCTGTTCCTATTTGATCCTTATTCATGGATCTCGACGCAGGAGATTCCCCGTGGGGCGGTAAGCAAGACATCAGGCAGTCACGGATACAATCGCAATCGTGTCTCCTCTAATGCACCGCATGCAGACGTCCCATCTCAGTCGCCCCCCACCCATACCGCTCCCGAAACTGACACTCAAGAGACATGTTCGTCTTCTAATATCTCCTTAATTGCTGTCCGCATAATCTAACCGACATTGACACAGCTCCCGACCAACCGACACAGCCAGCTAGCTCCAACAATGCTTCCCGTTCTCCCGTCCGAAGAGGCCCCAGGGGCACCCGCCGGATCAATGCGCAGGCGACCAAGTTAGAAGCCGTCGACGATTCTTTCGACCCCCTCGGTCCGCTTGGAGACAAGGCCACGGAAAGCAGCCCCAACGAACAGGCTCCGACCCCACCGCAAAAGGAGGCGTTCGGCGCGCGCGGCGTGCGTCCGACCTCTTCGGCATCGCAGGCATCCAGTAGTGCGGCGCTGGGAGAGTCTGTAAACCTTGAAGAGGATGGTGCGGGATTCCGAGGCCCTCCGCCGGTCCAGCCCCCGAGTGATGTGGAGGGGTCAAAGCGACAGTCCGAACCCAGCATCAGCGTCGAGAAGGCCGCGAATCCGACTTTTGACATCACTGTTGGCGACCCGCACAAAGTTGGAGATCTCACGAGCAGTCATATCGTGTATCAAGTCAGGACGAAGGTATGGATGTCGCTTGTCGGGCTGCGAGCTAGTCGGCCCCTTTGGTTGAGAGGACGCTAACGCTGGATTCCAGACGACCTCTAAAGCCTACAGACAACCGGAGTTCACGGTCAGCCGGCGATACCGCGACTTCTTGTGGCTCTACAACTCCATGCACAACAACAACCCCGGTGTCGTTGTTCCTCCACCCCCGGAGAAGCAAGCAGTAGGTCGGTTCGATACGAACTTCGTCGAGTCTCGAAGAGCTGCCCTGGAGCGCATGTTGAACAAGATTGCGGCGCATCCCATTCTTCAACATGATGGGGACCTGAAGATTTTCCTGGAGAGCGACACGTTCAACCTTGACGTGAAGAACAAGGAAAATCGGGAACCTGATCTCGGGCAAAGCAAGGGCATGTTCAGTTCTTTCGGGATTAATGTTGGTGGAGGTGGGAAGTTTGTTGAACATGACGATGTAAGCGGCATCCCCGAGCCACATGGAACGCTTGACTGACAAATCTGCAGTGGTTCCATGACCGCAAGATCTATCTCGATGCCTTGGAGAATCAGCTGAAGGCGTTGCTGAAGTCTGTCGACTCCGTGGTGGCTCAGCGGAAAGGATTGGCCGAAGCAGCGGGCGACTTTTCTGCATCAATTCACGCCTTGGCTGCTGTCGAGCTCTCTCCTGCACTGTCGGCCCCTTTGGAGGGTCTTTCCGACCTTCAGTTGCGTATCAGGGAGTTATATGAGCGTCAAGCACAGCAGGATGTTCTCACCCTCGGAATTACTATCGACGAGTACTTGCGACTGATTGGCAGTGTCAAGACAGCGTTCACTCAACGACAAAAGGCATTCCACAGCTGGCATGCGGCCGAGGCTGAATTGCAGAAACGCAAGCACACCCAGGAGAAACTGCTCAGGCAAGGAAAGACCCAACAGGATCGCCTCACGCAGATCAATGCCGACGTGGCCGATGCTGAACGGAAATCCCATCAGGCACGGTTGTTGTTCGAGGATATGGG
The DNA here is from genome assembly GCF_003184765.1 of Aspergillus aculeatinus CBS 121060. Lineage (NCBI taxonomy): Eukaryota > Fungi > Ascomycota > Eurotiomycetes > Eurotiales > Aspergillaceae > Aspergillus > Aspergillus aculeatinus. Next base: position 230,415 of record NW_020291482.1, read on the forward strand.
CCGGTTGATGCGGAATGAACTCCAGCGATTCGAGAAGGAGAAGGTGGAGGACTTCAAGTCTGGTGTGGAGACATTCCTGGAGAGCGCCGTCGAAGCCCAGAAGGAGGTATGTGTTTCAGGTTCAATCTCCGAAATACCATATACTGACTGATGCAGTTGATTGAACTGTGGGAGACCTTCCTCATGCAGCTCGACGCGGGAGAAGAAGGCAATTTGCTGTATGGTGCACCTGGGGCAGGCGATGCTCCAACCGAATCAGTTCCGGAGACAGCCCCAGCCGAAGCAGCGGAAGAGGCTTAAGTGATATCCCGTTCTCCCTCGCCTCTGTATAAAATAACCCGCCACGACTCATTGACGGCCCTCCAACTGTCATAGTCTTTATACTCCTTGTGTCTCGTTTGCAATCCCTCGGTGCGGCGCACAGTTGTTCATATCCGGCGAGTTCTTAACAAGTACGCAACCCAGATAACTGTTTAGCAGCGCATTTAAGCCCTTACTTTTCTTCACCTCATGTAGTCTAATCCCAATGTCAAATTTGAAACAAACGAACAAGCAAGAAAACTCCATTCAAATAGGTGCGTGGTATGATGACGATGTGTGTGTATACTGTACATAAAAAAAACAAATTTGGGGGGGGAGGGAAAAACAATCCCACAACAACGATCCCAGAAACACCTCCCCATCTTCAAGCCCGTCACATAGTACAAATCTAGCTGGGGTAAAATAAAAAGGAAGGCGGAAAAAAGGCCGGGGCCAACAATCAACCTCGCCCCCTCCTTTCGTTTCGCTTCAACTTCCTCAAACAAACGACTAAGACCCAAATCACCACTTCTTCTTCTTCTCCGAAGGGCCGGCCTCCTGCTGTCCGAACGAACTGATCAAATCCAACAGGTTGTCGTCCTCTTCCTCGGCCTCCGCCTGAGCCGCCTCGGCGTCGGCCGTCTTCTCGGCCTCGCTCCCAGCAGGGGCGGTGTTGGTGTCGAACCCGCGACCGAACTTGGCACGGAAGGCCGCCAGGCGTCCGGCCTCGTCCTGCTCCAGGCTGGCCAGCCGGCTGGACGAGGGGTTCCACATGACGGAGTTGCGCGTGTCGCGGGTGGAGCGGTAGATGGGGAGCGGGGAGGAGGTCCGGTGCGTGAAGGTGCTGCCGTCTGACAGGGTGATCAGCTGCGTGAACTGGTAGGGCCGCTTGGGGCGGCGCAGGAGGGTGGCATGGCGGCATTGCGAGCAGATGAAGGTCGTCGAGGGTTGAAGCCGGGCCGTCGTGGCCGTGGCCGTGACCGTGCTGCGGCGGAGGGGGGTGGTGAAGGACATTTTCTTTGGAGGGGGTTGCAGATATAGTTTCGGGTCTGGTCTTGGGACCTGGACCTTCAGGGGATTAAAGCAAGAGAAGGAGTGGGTGATATGTGTTTTGTATTTGTGATCTGCGATTTGGATGCGGTCAATTCGGGGCGGTTTTCTCTCTCTTCTTTTTCCCGAGCTGCTGGGGAAATTTGGGATGCGCGCGGATCCGGTAGGCGGTCAGTTTGCTCCGGCGGCCCTTTTTTCTTTCCTTGACAATCGGCGCTTCGGGGAACCTCCGGAGGTAATTCTAACTAACTTTCCTTAACTGCATAAACATACACGATGATATTGAGGGGCACTAGTTAATGCATTGTTCTTGATTTACTGCTGCAACATTGAGTATCAAGCTCAAATCATCCATACTCCCGTCATCATTCATCACGACAACTTCCAACATACAACTTACCCGAATATGCCTCCATACTCTCGACACATGCTTGCAGCAGGCCGGACTGCAGCAAGCTCCAGCTTGCTCAGAGGTACACCCCAACACCTTTAAACTGCCCCAATCGCACATCAACTGACCCATTCTCTAGTCCTCACCCCTGTAATACTACCACATTCAATTCCTGCTACACCCACTCCCACCGTTTCCGCAAAACCAACGTCCCACACCATCACCACCAGCAAACGAACCCTCACCACCTCCCCCGCAACCCACCAAGAAGAACAAGAAGAACAGCCCTCACAAATACCCTTACCCACGCCGCCCACCCAACAGGACCTATCAACGCAAATCCGCCTACTAATGCGCCAAGTCCCCTACCCCGTCGCCATCATCACCTCCACCGATCCGCACGCGCACGCCCACACCTCCGCATCACCATCCCCATCACCATCGCAACCTCCCTCATCCCCCACCCCCTTCCGCGGCATGACCGTCTCGTCTTTCAACACAGTAACCCTCCACCCAACCCCAATCATCTCCTTCAACGTCCGCCGCCCGTCCGAAACCCTCACCGCCCTCCAGTCCTCCGGCCGCTTTCTCGTGCACCTCCTCGCGCCGCATCCGCGCACCGCCGCCCTCGCCCGGGACTTCTCGCGCGGGAACCGTCGGCTAGGGATCTTGCCTGCCCCGGAGACAGGGGGTCCGTCAGGAGGGGAGGAGGAGGAGGAGCCGGGGACAGCGGGGTATGAATTCGCGGCTCTGCCGCCCTCGCCCGTCGAAAGCGAGACCGTCAGCACCAGCACCACCAACCCCAAAGACGCACACCCCCCTCCTCTCCCGTTATTACGGCGCCGGAATCCATCCCCCGGAAGTGCTGCACACCCAAAGGACCAGGAAAAGGTGGTGGACGATTTCCCCTTTGTGTTCGAGTGTCGAGTGCTGCCGCAGTCGATCCAGGTGCAGGATCACACGATCGTGGTGGGGAGGGTGGTGCGGGCGATCACCCGTCCAAAACATGCCGGAGAAGCAGCAGCCACGATGAGGGACCACCAGGTCCAGCAGGACGCCAAGGATTTGTGTTTGACGTATGCGGATACGCGGTTTTGGGAGATGGGGAAAGAGATTTGAACGCCTTGTTTCCCCCTTGAGTGGTGTATATTGGTTGGACTTGGATTTGTATGTTATGCTTGGAAGATAGGGCTTGCGTAGGTGGGAGTTGGGAATCGTTGGGTTGGTGGAGTTGGAGTGGGAGTGGGAGTGTACTGTACCTATACCCTTGTTGATTGATTCATTGGGGGTTGTTATATAAAGATTTTCGATTTACGGAATATATACCAGATGACATAGAGGTATGAATGGCTCGTTGGTTTAAGATGAATGCAATATAGTTGGCTACTGGCTGTGCAAGCTAGTTACGCGCTGCCACATTACATACACTACAGACACTACAGACACTAACTTACAGCATTAGTCGGATGCACTGAACACAAGTTCTAAAGTTCATAGATCTCTAGTCCTGATTACTACAAGCAGACTTCATGCAACAGGTTTCTTTTATCGCAATGTAGGAAGTTTAGACTCTACTTAATGACACGGTTTTATTTGTTCATAGGCTTGCGATAAGAACCAGATCAACAAGCATCGCAGCTCCAGGCTCAATCAACCCTGTCGGTCCACCAAACCCGAAGACATACGATCACCCACACAACCTGGAGCATCACGTATGAAGATCAACAAACACGGAAAGGAATTCAACGAGTTTTGAGAGTCAGGTGCCCCAGAGCGAGAAACTCCATCTCAAAATCCTAGTTGCCCTTGCCAGTCGAGCTGGGACTACCACTGCCGCTGCCGCTACTGCCACTACCGCCGCTTCCACTGCCACTGCCCCGGCTGCCGGCCCGCTGGAACGGGCTAGCAATGGGTCGGACACCCGCACTTTGAGCGTTGCCATCTGAGCCAGAGATGCTCCGCTTGTCAGCAACCGAATCCGACAGATCGAACTGATAAGGGTGTCGACGGCTGTGGGCGTCCACAAAATCAGACCCATACAGACTGCTTCGTGCAGATCGATTGGAGAACGAGCGGTCCCGCGTAGCGAAATCAGCATCGAAGTAGGTACCGCTATGGCCGATTGGAGATGTCGGGAAGTGGGCAAGGTAAGACGGAGCCTGAACCGGGCTGGCTGGATGAGACAGCGAATCACCGACAGGGGACGAAGTCTGCTGAAGAGGGCTGGATTTCAACGCGGGGAAACTCAGTCCTAAGATTGATCGGGTGGTGGGAGCAGCAGTCAAGGCGGCGAGGGACAAACTGGGTGCATCGGTGAGAGGGTTCGTGCCGGGCAGATTTCCTTCCGGAGTGAGCGGAGCGGGATCCAGGAGCATCTGCTGCTGTTGCTGTTGCTGAATGGCTTGTTCAATAGCGGCAGCTTGCTGCCAGAGTTGATTGGTGCGCAACTGGTACTCCTGCACAGACTGACCGATGCTGGAGAATTGCTCGTTAAAGCTGACTTCCAGCTTGGCTTGATCCTGTTCCCTCGCAAATTGTTCCGCAGCACGACGCTCCCTCTCGTTCAGACCCTGTGCGTTAGCAGAGACAATGCGCTCGTACTGTTCGTTGACGCGAGTCCGGCGGCCCTGAAGGCGTTCTTTCCTCTGCACAGTGGAATTCAATTCACTTTCCAAAGATGACACCTCACGGGAGATTGCAGTTCGAGCAGCAACGAGTTCCTCCTTGGCCAGATTGAGCTGTTCCAACTCTTGGTCGAATTTGGCCTTCTGGTTTGTCCATTCCTCGAGTTCCTCCTCCGGGACGTTCTGCAAGGTGTCCAGCTGGCTTTCGAGTGCGGCGGTGGCCTCCTCGGTTTGCTTGATATTCCTTTCGAGCTGTAGCGAGCGCTGCTTCTGTCGATTTTCATCCGTACCGCTCTGAAGCCGGTGATTGAAGTTTTCCAACTCTTTCCGGATCTTCGAGATTGCGAGCTTGTGATCATTTTTGGCCTTTCTCAGCCGAGAGCGTTTCTCATTCAGCTTGACCTCGGCGTTGACGATCGAATTCTTGAGTGTGGTAGTCGGGGAAGACGGACGATAAGTTGGCTGCGGAGGAACTGATACCGAAGATACTAAAAGTGGCGTTAGTGATATTGAAATCTATTGCGGGGAGGCTTCGTAGTACCTTGCTCTGCGTCATTTGCGGCGGGGGTCTTGACGCTCATGACACAGATTTCCTCGTCAGTATCGCTCCGCATGAAAGAGCAGGTGTAGGCGCAGTTCGGCGCGAGACCCGAAATTTCACCCCGCCAATGCACAGTGTGTGAGCCCTTAGACGAATCCTGTACTTTGTTGATCACTGCGGTCGCCCACAGTGCACCATTAACACAGACGTAGAATGGTTCCGTTTCTTCTCCTCCAAGACGTCCTGCTTCGCAAGCCCCGGAAACTGAAGAATCATCGGGCGAAGCAAGATCGCCCGCTGCAAACTTGATGGTAGAGCTATCAATCTCGGTTATCCAAACAAGCCCATCATCCAGAGACACTCCTTGTAGATCCTCTTCCGTCATTGCGAGACCTCTGCCGGTTTTCGATAAAGCCCTAGAATGCTCATATTCCCTCATTACCGTCACTTTCGTGCTTGCGAGTGCGGCCCAGAAAGGCTGACGATTCCGAACCTGGTTCGCCTGCCTCCTGCGTTTCTTGGCCGAGATCAGTCTATCGCGACCGTCCTTGTGAGTGGCGGGCGTGATAATCTGACCATCGGCACCGATATAGGAAGAGACACTTGCGCCGGACTCGAACGCAGAATCGATTTGTGTTTGCGAGCCGGCGGATGCTTCGGTATCCACGCGCTTGCCGTTCCGAGGGGGAACCGGAGACCGGTTCTTAGCCATCGACCGTCTCGCCATGGCAGTACCAGCTTGAGCCAATATATGCACCGCAAGTAGACTCCGCATCCAGCTCGGAGAGCTTTGCGGTTCGGTGCGTCGGAATTCGGTGGGCATAAGGTGGGAATACTGCGAGAGGAGATCGGGACTGACGATTTTGGAAGAGAGCAGATGACCTATAACAAAATCCTGTATACCTTTACTGCGGATAAGATGTAATACGAGGACGATGCCAACACAGAGCGCATTGACCCCTCCATTTTTTCCAGAGCCTCCGCCGCCAAGGGTGATGGCGACTTGCACGTGAGCGAGATCTAGGGCAAAATTCTGCGCCCAGGTCCACATGAAGAGGCCCCAGAACAACAGGCAGAACCCATCCATCGCAATCATTGTACCCAGCGATGGTGTTCCGGCGGGACCCTGAAAAATGTCGAAGTTGGAGGTGAGGGAGCCGGAAGACGCGCCACCAGGAGGCATGAAGGTCAAGGAAGCGAACAAGAATTGAACCAGAGTAAGAACCATAGGCGGAAGCTGCAGCAGAAAGATCAAGATCGCGATCGTGTCGTACATCGGGCAAGACTTGAGAATCGTGGAGGCCAGTTGGAGCGGGTTAATCGAAGCACTGGAGGCCGACCTTTTGGTACCGGTCACCGACTTGTCCGTCCGACGCGACGCCTGGGCTGCGAGTCCGCCATTCTGCGGCGCCGCACCATTCGTCTGACCATATGACATGTCCGCGCTGCCTTTTGCGTATCCATTCAGTTGACCTCGTCCGTTACCCTCCGCCTTGGAAGAATCAGTGTTTCCGTTCACCTTGCTTGTGGTTGCGGCGGTTGAGGTTAGAGCCGAGTCGCTGGACGAGCGGGACGGTTGCCAGTCGACCTGGGTGGAAGGGCCAGAAGTCGGATTCGAGGTGCTGGCCGAGGTCCCATTCAGATTTCCATTCGACTTCTGCTTGTTCACTTTCTTTCCGGGACCGACAAGACCGTTCTCATTTCGATTGCTATGACTCTTCCTAGCCGTAGCCGATGAACGTGGCATGGACAAGGGAGCCTAAGTACCTAGGTCCGAGTCAGCTTGGCAAGAGGGAGCCAAGGACTTGGACCAGGCGAGAATTGAAGACGAAGACAGCGTCGGAAAAGGGTACGGGAAGGGGAGGGGAGGTCGGAAAGAGAAATGAAGGTGCGGGAAATGGTGAGCAGAGATGATGTTTAATTTTTGGGGGAGGGGGATGAAGAGATAGAGAAAGGGAGAGAAGGGTTTCAATACAAGGAAGCGTGCGGGAAGGAAAAAAAGGAATGACAGGGAAAGGATAAGAGAGGAAATGGACGGGGAATGGGATGGAGCCAGAACTAAGATGAGAAAGGAAAGGAAAGAAGAAATGGGATTGGATCAGAATTGGGTAGAGGGGGGTGGATGTGCAGGTGAGTGAGAAGTGGGTTTGTAGGAGAAGAACGAGTAAGGAAGAGAGTAGAAGAGACAGAGAGAGAGAAAGGAAAGGTGGCGGGGGGGGAGGGTGGAGTGGAGGGGAAAAGAGGTGGAAGAAGAAGGTAAGAAAATGAGAGAGTGAGAGTGAGAGAGAGAGAAGGGAAAAATGAAGGTAACTGAGGTTTGGTTAGAGACTTTTGGGTTTCTGGATAGACGAAGCGGCGGGAAAAAGACCAGGCAAAAGCTTGGAACGGATCGTCAGAGGGCCGAAAAAAAAAAGAAGGGTCATCTCAGGCAGAAACATTTGGAAAACCTCAGGCAACAATACCCTGCGTCGTATCGAGAACCGCACAGTACCTGACATTACCATACGTGGCTCGCACTGCGCCGGATTCCGGTTGGCTGATAGGAATGGGCTGATGCAGGACACGCCCGGGCATCAACTGTCCAATCCCTGAGTCTACCACCAACAGCAACTAACTACTAACTTATACTATACTCACTCATCTCGAACAACAAGCTATGTGGCTTGTACTGCTTGTACTTCTTCAGCTTCACTATCTCGAAACACTTTGAAAAAGGACAAATTTCCATACGTACATGCTGACACAAGACCAGAAATTGACACCCGAAGCAATCGGTTCTGACGGCTCGATGCAGGAGAAACTAGACACCTGGCTCTTCAGCCACAATCTCGCCCGCCCCCCCCAAGCTGAGACCAATTCAAAGGGTCTCTCTCTGTTTTCAAGGCTGAGACTAAAAACGCTTCTACCCGAAACAGTCTTTGTCAGTCCTTCCAACAGAGTTGAGGACAATCAACAAACGCCCACCTCCGATCTTCAACGGGCCGCTCACCCGCCTAGCCAAACTACTACCGTGCATGCTGCCTATAACCCACCACTACACCAGCACATGAGTACATTACAGTACACTACAGTACAGCATCATGATGGCATCACCGACAGCGTGCCGGTATCTCTCACATGAGCAGTACATCTGAATTCGTTTTCTCCCGGCCAATATGATCAGCGGGGTCTGAATTTCAGCCTCTCTGGACGGACCGACCATAAGACGAAACGGGCTCGTGAGCCTACGTGTTCGCCCCGGCCTGGCTGCAATCAAGCTATCTTGATAGGCCTGCGAAGGACATTGTTGCTCACCCTCTCACGCTTTACCCCTCCTTCACGCGCGTTCGCCCACTGATTCTGTCTTATGCTCTTGGCTTTTGACATGACCGGGGTTGATGCGCTTGGTCCAGCGTTAGGGCACAACTAGGCTGGGCGATCTGGCGATCCCATCCCACGTAGGCTTCTCTTGTGAGGAGGGGGTAGGAAACCCGTGTGCTCCTTGAGATGTACGAGGAAATGACAACGGACGCTCAATTCTAGGCCGCACTTGGGGTACATGCAGTTGAAACTCTACCCCTCGCATCATTTGGTCATTCCGTCAACTTGCAGTCGACAAAGCTCAGATAACAAACGCATAGCCGAGAATCCAAGGGAAGGTGATATCCGCCAGACACACGACCTCACTAGATGTTTCAGGTCTAGATAAGCGTCTTTAAGTTCTAGCACTGGTCTTATCGGGCTAGGGTCAGTGACAAGTCAGTTGACACTCGCTTGATTGCGCCACCAGTGCATCATCCGTATTTGTAAGGAAAAGATACATCGCAAGCTCACCTTTGATTCTACAAGACCTAGACAGGGAGAAATAATCTGGGGTCGTGAAGAATGCTAGCGAGATCGTCGCAGCTGTTTGATTAAACGGACCTTGAGGTAGCCTGCGGTTGTCCGAAGCTGTCAAGTGTGGAGAGCTCGATTACCCTGGAGAGAGCCGTTTGACGAAACCGGTACCATACCTGAAGATACGGTATTTTATTATCGACCGACCGCCTGTCGGATAACATCATCTAACATCATGGCCTGCCATGTCTCTTCAGCACCTCCCACTTCAGGGCCGTCGGAACGAAAGGCGATATCGCTGTCCAGTCTGCATTGCCCAATGGGCCAGCAAGCCCATGCGCTTGTCTAGGGTAAATGTGGAAGCCAGGGTAAATGGGTTGTTCAGAAACAGGGGCAGGGAAGATACAATCCCTGCGGAGGGGATCGACCGGCCATGTCCCCGAACGGGCAAATTGCGTCCAGCTCACTTTTGACTTGGCCCAGCGGTCGATTGCGACCCCGCAAGTCTTGTCAGATGATGGATAGGCTTGGCCATCCTTGGCCCGTCGACTAGATACTGTATCTTCATGCCCGTTGGTCTTGCTAGAGGGAAATTTGACCGATGGAATGAAGTACCTAGGTCAAACGGTAGTGCCGTCAGGGAGTCAATAGCAAGTACTCCGTAGGTTGTGGGTCGATCATCTAGAGATTCCCTTCCCCGGATACCTACTCATGTAGCACAAGGCAGGAAAGACTCTTATTGATCGCTCCCCAATCCCCCCCTCCAAGTAAGGATCAAAAGAGTGCTAGGCTATGGGGAAATCCTCCTCGAAAGGGCAAAGTCGGATTGAAACCAATATACTCACACAGTAATAAGATAAGGACCTTTCCAGGCTATCGATTCGATAAAGGCGAAGGTCCAAGCGTGAAGAAGCCAATCTGGCGATCCGAGAGCTGTAAATAGTCTTCATTGGCCGCCTGCCTTATACTCAATACAAACTTGTGGTGACTAAATTGTGTATAGAATCTGTGCGGAGAACGGAGTAGACCATCCCAACATCAATAAGTGAGATTTTCGCCGGTCATGCTTGATTATGTACGGCTCGACATCTTGACCACCTGCCTGCCAGATGGTGAGATGTACCCCAGAATCAGATGTACAACTTGCTGTACGTATGATACGGCCATCATCCTGCAAGTGGCATCAAGTGCATATTGGAAACCTCCCACATGCAAGGGGGGGGTGTACTGTACATCGGCGGCGGTTGAGTCCAGAATCCGTCCTCCTGTGCCACAATTCGAGACATTCATTTCTACCTGGGGTTTCGGCTAGATACAGTACATGGAAGCAGTTCATCTTGCTGGGGCCCAGCAACAACGGAGGTGATGCCGCTTTATACTCGTCGAAGCTGAAGCCTCGGTACAGTACCATAGGACTTCCCCGGATGGAGAGAACGATACAGTAAAGACTTCGCACCAAGTCTCCGGCTCCCTCGTGGCCAATTTCACCCAAGGTCTCTCTGGTTAAACAAAGTTTCGATGCACCTTCTTCCACATCCAAATCTATAACCGTGTATAAGAAAGATGCCGATATGCCAGGACAACCGTAACCAAGGCCATCTCGGTCCGGACGGGGACCGGCAAGATCGCTCGCTGTACTTCATCGATACCATACAGACAACTTCACTCAGCCTCGGTCCCGCGCGAATCTATTTTCGGCGAGCCAGAGACTCTTCACAACTTTCACAGGCGAAGGAAAAGAGGGAGGCCCACGCGTTGTGGAGACTTTTCCACTTTCCCACCCTCTTATGTGGCGCCGGCCGGACCCAAGGAATCTCGAGCCTTCGACCTTTTTTTTTTTTTTCTCCCAGAGTCCCAAATTTTGCTAGCAGAGCAGTTTTAGACTAGCCTTGCTAGAGAACTAGAAACTAAAACCGCCAGAACTTCCAGCGGAAAGGCGTCGGCGATCATCTACTACTTCCAGACGGCAAACCCTGGTCTGCGAACTCGCACTATCTACAGTCGGGCACAACTTCCCCCCTCCTCTTGCTCCTTCCCCTCAATTGAAGTGAAGGGCTGGGGAATTGAAGCAGTACGTAGAGAAAATTTCTTCCTTCCTCGTCGTGTCACTCCGAATCCTGACAGGGTTATCCCGGGTCTTCCTTGGGACGGGGATCGATGGGCTGATGAGGAGAGACCTCTTCCAGAATATTCACCCATTGGTCAACGAGATCTGGTTTCGATCAAGCTGGCTGTCAGTGACTCACTGCTCTCATTTCCAAATGCAAGCAGAAAAACTCTTTTCTCGGGACAAATTCTTCAGCGATAGACTACCGGCACCAATCATAAATGCTCCAGACCCTTGCGGAGGACTGGACGGGCTGAGTCGGGACGGTTCGTCGTCGGCTTTCTTCCGAGATTCCTTTGAACACCATTCGAATCGATCGGTACCTAGGTGGGTAGCAGAAGTAACCTAAACATACATTGTGGAATCGTAGGTATGCATGATCCATAGCATAAGATTGCCATCATACAAACGCTTTGTTCAAGGCTTCGTCGAGGTCAAGAAGTAGCTTTGGCGTGGGTTCTGAGTAGCTATATCTGGTGTATACGAGTACGACGAGACCAGGTCAGCATGTGTCGAGACTTGACAGCCTAAGAGCATCAGGGACTAACTTAATTAGCTTGCTGACTGGCTAGGGCGGAGCACCGCCACACTCAATGGAACATATCAGCTTTGATCCATACTGGCAGGCATTGCAGTGCGACAAATCGCGACTGTTTCGGAAGGGAGGTACCATACTGTCTAGTAGTACTGTACATACAATACAGTTCCGGTGGCACAGAGCTAGTTACGTCCGAGCAAATGTCCACATGTGACAGTGCACTTTATTCTATAGCTCGCTAAGCGGCTCTATACAAACTCGTGCTCGCTTGCTTGTATCTGGCTAGCATCTAAGTTGGCAATCACTGCCAACGCCTTCTATCACCGGATAGCCAAAGCCTCCATGTCTCGGTTCCACTCAATCAACCACAGGGTCTGGCCCGCAAAGCCACAAGTTGGTGGAGGGGAGGTCGAGGTCCTCACTTCCTGGCAGATCCGGTATCCTCAACGGCATCCTCCCGATCCCAGCTCTCAACCTCCAGCGCCCGAACCCGCGCTTCGATGTCCAGGATGCGCTGCCGCCAATACTCCTTTGTCTGCTCTTGAAGCTCCCAGGTCTTCTTGAGCTGCTCAAACAAGAAAGGTGGAAGCGCGGTCTTCTTGGCCTGCTTATAGTCATATGTGACCAGATCCTCGTGGACGCGCGCGGCAGGTCGGAAGCGCGCCTCCGAGAGAATGATTGCCTGGAGCTGGAATGCCCACGGTGATGCGTCGGGCGCCGCAGGGTCGTGAACCAGTTTGTGATATACCGTAACTTGGTCGGGGTAGGTCATCGGCTGCGCACGCACGCCAACCCGGCAATCAGTTTCGTGAAATCGTTCGGGGGAGCGGGTTCTGGTCATACGAATTTGTAATCGATCTTGATGCTTCGCATGATCAATCCAATCCCTCGGGAGCTGACAAGGTTCATCCATTCCTTCTTACGGGCCGGATCGATGTGCATCGCGAAGTTGCGGGTAAAATACACACGGGCGGTTTCTGCGTACCGAGCGTAGGTGACATTGTTGACATGCCCTAGAATTCCTCGTTAGAGTGTATGGCGGACTTGGATTGGGATCAAAGTCGGATTCTAGGTAAGAGAGGCATATGTACCCTGCCGTGGTGGTTAGGAAGCTATACATAGAAGCAATTCATTGAGAGGGTCGGCTTACCATGCTATCCTATTGCGCCGCGGCGACATCTGGCTGTTAGCACGGCTCCTAAGCGCTTGAGCGGAATGCGAAAGTTGGCCATCGTACCATCTCACCCCATGCGACAGCCTGCTTGAACAAGCCTCTTCTTGATGCATCGGTCAGATAGCCCTCGCTACCCGCGACGAGCTCTCGCCAATCCCGCGCGATCTGTTGCAGTAATTCGCCGGATTCTTGAATTTGTGACGGCCTAAGACCGAACATCATGCAGCGACCGAGTCTACGTTTGGTCATGGTCAGCCATCGGGGATCAATGCCGTGAGGCTTCTTCGTGGTGGGGCCTGTTGCAGAAAGGGACTTCGCTGTCGACGAGGGGGCATTCTGCGACGAAGAAGAGGTCGAGAGTGACCGAATAGTCGATACGAAGGATCGGGATTGTAGGGAGAGGCATTGCCTTCTCAAGCTCTGTAGCTGTACCATGGTGGTGATAAGGGGTGTGGTCAGTAACTATAGCATCGATAGGAACCGTAGATGGAGCTGTTGCTTGGATGGTCTCGAAGCACCTCTCAAGCTGGTCGGTTAGTTCTCCGCCGGGGAGCTGTTCGGTTAACCCCACTCAATCACTCCTCTTCCGTCTCCCCGCGGCCTTGCAGGGCCGAGGCCAGTCGAGGCCACAACAACAGAGGTTTACTTTGGGAATCAATTCAATTGAATCAATTATGGGCCTCTAGGGTCGCATATGTTGAGATCTACAGTATATATCTACTATCATTTATGGTGGAATTAGCGTCCGTTCAGCGTACAGCGTCATATACAGCGTCATATTCAGATCGCAGAGCCGGGTTGTTGGGGGTGGCACGAGCCATATTTATGTATACGCTGCTACCTTAGGAGTACTCTACATGACCACCATTTATTTCTGATGCCCAACGAGCTTGTACAAGCACTTCATAAGTCAATCCCGGATTGCATCTTCCTGTAGGGTTGATTGTAGGCTCGAGGAATACAAAACTGGCCGCCGGGTGACGACGTCACCGGTAATGTTCCGGCGGAAGCAAACAACCCCCATTCCCACCAAGCGGCAACAACCCATCGTCGCCTTCCTATCTTCCTCATCTCCTTGTCGCTATCTTCCTGCCCAAAGACCGTTCACTGTTCAACATTCCTCACACTGAATGGATTAATCATGACTAGCCCAGAACTCCGCTATCAAGTTATCAATATCTACAAAGGTTGGTGATATCTTATCTCTGACAGAAGTTTCGACTGCTGTGCTTAGCAATTCCTAGCACCGTAACCAAGCCTATGGCTATTGACTGATCGATCGACAGAGCTCCTTTTCCTCGGCCGCAATTATCCTCTGGGCTACGACTACTTCCGGAACAGGCTACACAAGGCATTTAGCAGTCAGGCACACCTGGATAATGAAGAGCAGATTCGGAAAGGTATAGCACGAGCGGAGTTCGTTAAGAAGGGTGCGTTATCCCGCCTCACTTGTTTGCAATTGCAGCAGCTTCATTGAACCAATCAATAACCTTCTATCCTTCAATGATCTAGAAATCGAGGCTCTGTAAGTACTACCCATGCCTTTACTGCTCCCGTCTGCTTCGACACCTCGCCGACGAGCACTGATCCACGCTACCTATCCACTTATCCCTTCCCCAAATCCGATGCGGTTAATCATAATTTCTTGATATTTCCTATGGATGTACAGTCTCAATATATCGTTATGTCATAAACTTATAAACACATGGGTGCACTGTGAGCAGTGATACTGATGAAAGCAAACAGCTACTACCTCAAGCGGTATCGCACGTTGAAACAGCGCTATGAGAACAAATAGCATCCAACCATCCGCATCCGACACACCTCGCAGCAAAAATTATACAGAAATGAACATTATGGCAATTTGAACCAAAAAAAAAGAGAGAAACGTGGGGGTATCACCAATATGAGAAGAGAAATGGTCACGGTTCCTTTTTTTCTTTTTCCTTTCCTCTCATTCGCCTGAACACCAAACGTTGAGTTCACGATCCTGGCCGCCGGTAAAGGCGCCTATATCTTTCGACCCCACCAAGCACTCACTTCCAAGCACTCCCCGTTCGCGAGGCCATCCTTCTGGAACAAATCGGTCATCATTGATGCCCACCAGCGATCCCATTCGTCCTTGCTCTTCCCGCTGGCCTCCATAAGAATGTGCTCCATGCCTTCTATCATTTGGATGACCGTCAGAAGCGCAGTGCGTCGGATGGATAACTGATCGGCCGTCAACTGTCTTCGAGTTCCACCACTCGTTTCCTTTCCATACCCCTCCCGTTCCCAGCGTAGTTCGCCCAACGGAATGGCAATGCGACGACTGTCGACCTTCTCGAGGACGTCTACCTCCGCATTGAAGGATAGGCCCATCGTGGCGCATGGTAGAGCAGTCAATTTCCGCTGATCGAACGCTTTCTCAAGCCAGGTATTGTAGTCTTGGAGAAACTTGTTCTGGGCGCGCGTGAATGGCGTGGCAGACGAGAAGGTGTACGTCGCGGTCGCATCGGCGGTCTCTTGTTCTCTCGAGGCCAGTTTGCGAGCGGGTGCCGGATTGGGCAGCAGAGAGCGGAACACCCAGTCGGAATCCCAGACTTCCAAGATACCCCCGGACTTGAGAACACGCAACGGCTCGCTCAATCCCGAGGCTTGCTGGGCCGGACTGGAAGGACACATACCCGCATCCTTGATGAAGACAAAATCGAAATAGTCGTCGGGAAATGGCAGGCGTGGCTTGCGTAGGTCGTGACGCTTGAATTGCCAGTTCACACCCTTTTTGCGCAGGTCGGGTGCGACGGAGACGATGTCAATGCCGTTGAAGGACACGGTGCGGTGGCCACGACGGGCGAAATAATCGTGGCACATGCTGGACCACAATCCTGAACCACAGGCGAGTTCCAAGACTCGCTTCGGGGCGCGGTCGGCCAAATGTGGGTTGCAGAAGGGCCCCCCGAAAACACGCATGAGCATGAGCGAGCGCAAGGTCTGTCGGTGTATCTCAGGAAGGTCGCAGGGAAGAGGATACTGGTTGTCGGGGTCTCGGAGATACGTGCGATCGCCATGGCGTATCAAGGGAAAATTGGAGTAGTCATTGAGGGAGGAGAGGGAGGAGGTCGACGTCGCTGCCAGGGTTATACCGGTCGAACTGGCGGTGGAATGAAGGTCGGAGCCCGAAGCTGCGGCAGGCGCAAGGACCGCCGGTCCATTTGACATGATATCCATTTCGGAGGGTTCAGGTGGAGTGGTGGATGCTCGTCAATTGAGGGGACCTGCTAAGAACGAACGATGTGCATTCTTCCGCATACAAACAGTGGCAGCGCAGATCGGTCACGAACGGGGCAGGAGTTCGATTAGGAGGGACATGATACGTTAATGGCGACAGAAATAGAGTAGGAAAAGGGCCGAAACAAGCGAGGCTGACAGTATTAAATGTGGTTGTGGTGGTGGTGGTGGTAGGGGTAGTGGTGAGGGAGGAGACAGTGAGTGATGATGAATGTTACGCAGCTCGGACACCGTTCCAGGTCAATCTGACCCATGGAAGGAGAAGGTGTTCGATTAAAGGAGGGGAGAACGAGAGAAAGAAACGAAAACAGTCAGGCCTAAAGGAGGGGGGCAAAAAATCAAATCAAATCAAATCAAATCAGAAAAAAAAATTAGAAAACCACATTGTGACAAGAAAATCGAACCGCCCCGGCTCGATGACCCCTTAGGGCCACTCCACTTGTTGCGACGCAATTTTAGTAGTTTACTTTAGTGACTTCGTAGTTTACTATCGTCGACTCCAGGCTTAAGTGCAGTGAGTGGTCCCGGAAGGCCAACGTTTCTGGAATGGACCCGGCCTGGCCTTAATTGTTTTTTCTCCCCTTTGACCCTCTTGACTTGCCTGTTAGCGTGGACTGAAAATGAGTATTTATCTATTTCCCCTCCTCACCGTTGAAACGGCTCTTGGAGATCTTGGAAATCATCGTCTAAAGTATAGCACCGAATACTCGCCGAAATGCCCCCTCGGAGACCTAGCCTAGGGAAGCGATGAGTACTAGGTAGCTTTCTAGTGGTGGTGGCGGCAAATCTTTCGCCCTACCGCCAGCTCCACGAATGAAGCCGAATCAAATCATATTTCCAACGCCAGGATGATACGAGAACAAAGTACATTTGAGAAAAGCAGATCTTATACTTGTCCAAAAGGTAATATCTATCCCAGAACTACCAGCACAGTACTCCGTACATACTTGCAGCACGGCATCCGAGCTCTCGGAACCTTTTCCCCGCGATAGATAGATCAGGACAAACCCCGATTGACTGCATAGATTGAAATGCAATGCAAGAACGCGAGAGAGAAAGAGAGGGGGCATCTGATCCGTCTGGTCGGGATTTTGACCGTGAGATAGTTAGTCCATGACAGAAGTACTTTGCAGGAAGTTCAAGTTACCTATCCGCATGTATACTAACTACCACAACTGAGCCCTTTTTGCTTTTTCGTGTTCGGCCTTGTTTTCCAAGTAGTAACTTAACGTTAGTTAGTAGGCCCATCCCCCCATTTCCTCACCCGGACAAAGTTGTCTCGGGAAGTCGTGCTAGTCTACTACTACTAGGTACGGTACTACGGTAGTCTAGTACTAACTGGACCGTACTCAGTATGTCCAATTCCGGGCACGGGGTCCTTAATAAGTTTACTTCAAACTACTACTACTACGCCCGGCGTACGCGGGCGGGCATCTTTCTCTTGGGAATTTGAACCCATGAAAATGGGTACCGGTACTTCCGGGGAGTCAACAAGAAAACCCAAGGTTCGAAGCGAACACGACACCACACACCCACATCGTGCACATGCACACGGAACTTTCTCTTTTCTCTGTCTGTTGCGGTTGTGATTTGCGAAAAGTTCGAGAAAGTTTAAATTGGGTTTTTTTTTCGAAGTGTGGTTTGGATCTATGTCTCACGGAGTTGTTCCTCCGTGACGAACTCCCCCTCGGTCCCGTGCTGGCTACAATAGTGGGATGGGTTTAATTGGTTTGGGATTTTCTTTTGCTTCTTGTCTCTTTTTTTCTTCCTGCCGAGGTGCCGGCCCCCGATCGTCTTTGGTTTTTCTATTTTATTCCTGTTGATTATCTTCTGCCGGGATCAGAATTCACTATTGCCTTACTGGTACCATATAATTCACTGGTATTGTTATTTGAGGAGAGTGGCTGCTTGCACATGGGTATCTAGCTCGTGGCTGAGTGTCTATAATATGACTGTAGGAGGAGGAGGAGGAGGAGGCAGTGTCCTTTCGCCCCTGGACATCGAGGGAAGAGAAGTATCGGCGCAACTGACGCTGATGATGATATAATCACAATAACAATAATAGTGCATGTCACTACAAGTCTGACATCATGACAACCGACTTATCCGTTGTTCCCCCTTCCTTGGGTTCCTGTGTGTGGTGGATCTGCTTGTATGAAATCCCGAAATGAAGATTCCCTCCGGGACGGGGGACGGGGAGGCGAGACAATGGGCGCGGCACGGCGCACGGCGGGAGATGCGTTAACCCATCACCATGGTTCTGCCTTCCGTTGGCCGTGTCAAAGTTATAGTTATATGTATTCTGTAAAGATCTGAGGCCTCATTCCCTGAGGGAGAAATCGCATAGTCGAAGGTAACACAACCACCAGGGAAGAAAAACTTCAACAGTGCAAATGGCAGTCTAGATCGTGGCCAGGGAAAATGATTTCCCATGCTGAGTCGACTGACTCAATTGACAAGATGGATTTTCATTACGCACTGAAACCTCTGGGTCGGTCTAACGCCCCGCCAGGCTGGGTGCCACCGGTGGGTGGGTGGTTCTATAGACCGAAGTCACTTAGGCTATGTGCATTGCGGCCCCCCCCCCCCCCCCCCCCTAAGGAGAAGGAATGGGGGTCCCCGGGGCCACTGACACGTGCTGGCACGGGTCACTTGTTGCCCTGACAGGGAGGGACGGGGAGGTACCACTGCCTGGGTACCAACTTCAGGGTCGGTCACTAACTACTAATTGTTTCAAACGCAGGTTGACCCTGCCCTGTCTGTGTGTCTTTTTCTTTGCCCCCCTTGCATTCTAAAAGTGGTGGGGGTGGACTGACAATGCTTAGATTGTCTCTGCATGTATATGTTTGTGCATCTGTGTGCAGTACTACTGCTAAGGCTGTGCTTTCGTGGATTATAGGTGGCTGCTTATTCGATGGCGAGTTGGGGGCAGAATTGAGTAACCAGAAGTTCTTGATATTCAGATGGCTTACCCCAGCTTATTGTTAAGTACCTTGTGTATCTTGCATAAGGTTGTTATGGTGACTATCCCGTATAATTCTGGCCGTGTAGCTTGTCATCTTTCATGTGAAGGTAAACTGAAAGAAGGCTCGACTTATAATTAGTCTAGGATCATACTCAGTATACTCACAGTGGCCAATTGCCAGTCTATTATAGGTGGGTGAGAACGAGGCTCCAGGAACAGGTTGAACGCACGCATTGTAAGGCGTTCTATAGAGAATCTCGGTCTTGGATCTTGACTCCAGCGGTTTCGTCTGACTGCATCGGTTGAACCATCCTCAGCCAGGACTCATGGACCACCCTTCGAATTCTCAGTACAGGCAGGATGAAGTTGTGCTATCCAATTGGCAGGATTGAATTATAAGAACTTCATGAATCCTCAGAATTGAATCATTGGAATTCAATTATCAGACTTAATTTCCCAGAATCGACTAGTAATCAATCAATGTCCTGCGTTTAGTATACTTTATAACTATATCTTGAGGCTATAGATACAGCGGTCTCCACGTCATGGCCAGTGCTGCTCAGCACAGTGTCAAAGCACACTTTTGAGAAGCCCCTGCAATACGGCGATTAAATTCAACCAGTAAGCAAACCTCCTCAACTTATTGAAGGCAAAGTTGAAAGCGTATATAACTTAGAAAGATGAGATGTATTGAACTGTTTAGTCTTGACAGGACATGGAGTGAATAGAGTTTCAAGCTAGAGACTGGCTTCAATTGGAGTCAAGGCAGTCTGGGTTGACTGTGGTAACAGAAGCCGAGTTGGCAGAAATGTAAACAGCTCAGCTCCAGCTAAGTACAGTCCTTTCTGAACAAGATCGAGATCGAGGTGCCACCTGATTCTGACAGCTCAAGTAAGCTCACTGTGAATGTTGATTCGAGCACTCTAGCTGACCCTGGCTGACTCCGCCAGTAGCAACCATCAGTGGTGGCAGTGGCCAAGTGAAGTGAGTGGAGAACCAATTTGACATGACATTGATCATCTGATATGCTCTACCCTCATCCTCCATTGTGCCATTTTGTGTTCTTCCGCTGCGACTTTGCCACCCTTCCGACAAGTGCGTGGACTCAATAAAGGGGCAAGATTAATGGGTTGAAGCGCTGTTTTGAAAACCAAATAGAGAGTGTCGAGATGGTCGACTTCAAGCCCCTGGGCAGAAATCCTGGCAGGCTCAACCCGATGATCGACTGGTGGTGTGAATAGAATATCCTAGAAAGTATGAGAAGGAACCCACACCCCCTGAGCGCTGTTCAGCGACAATCGCTGGTGATCTTTGGGTAGATGTGTGCATTGTCCCACTGCTCAGGTCTAAGGAAACTCTACTAACCATGCAAGATGGTCGGGCAATTTCAGTACTTTGTTTCGTGTCCAGTATACTAGTGTACACCTTAAGACAGTTGCTACAAAGGGCTGCGGGAAATAGCCAGATCTTTACCCCACTCCAGGTGTCTCTTAGCTTTGAACTGCCATTCTGTAGGTTCCGGTTGACCAGGGAGAAAGGGAAGTGGCGGGTTGTAGTCAGCACCTTTGTTCCCTCTGCGGGGAAGCAAGCGAGATTGTCAAAGAGGTCCTAGCATTTCCTTATATTAACTCGAGATAAGATAGTGTGAAGGCAGGTTGTTGAGCTGTTCAAATCGCCAACAAGTCTCCAATAATGTTGTAGACTGACTGTGAGTGGAGGGACGGCACGGATAAACCCGCAGTCTGAATAAAACCCGATTGTCGATGGACAATAGAGAGAGATATGTAAATAGGAGATCTGGCAAGAAGGATGACAGGCACCCCCTACATCTCTTAGTATTGATGCTAGTACTTGTAGATGACTATGTGACTAGGCCCTTGCCGTTGTCATTAGTAGCCCCTCCCTTCCCCGTAGATCCCTGGGCTCCCAGAGTGGTGAGTAATAGTTAAAAGCTACCTGAATATCGATTGGGGAGAGTGAATTGAGGCTACCTTGGGCTACCTTACTACAGTTCTTCAACCCTGGATTGCGGGAAACAAGGGATTTATTGTAGCAGAAAGAAACAGAAATGCAGAAGAGAGGATAAACTGAAGAGACAAGCCATAGGCGATCAATATTAATCAATCAATCAATCAATCTAAGCATCAGCTGAAAAGGAAGGGTGGCCTTGGCTTTGCCATTGGCGGCGAACTGCGCCCGCTTGGATGTGACACCACGTGACCCCGACGACCTCCCGCCTTTCGAATGCAAACCAACTTCGGAGCCTCCCAAGGCGACTCCGTCTCCCATCTATCTCTTCGAGTCGCTGGCGTCTCTGCTACAACATCGTTTCCTCGATTGCTCGCGCGCATTCCTCATTTTGATAGTTATACCGACTGTCTGACAGCGCTGCTCAACTTCACATTCAGGATTCTGGCCAGTTAATCGTCTTCCGGTCCTCTGACTCGCTCGCTCCGACCACCCACCCGCCTGCCCACACCCCCTCCGTCGCTTGCACCTCGATCGCCCCTCCGTCCCCCCCCCCAATCCGATCTATTGGCACTCCAGCTCAAGCTGCACCAGACCATTCAACAAGTGGTGAGAGTCGCTGCACTCGTGATCCCCTGCGTGTCTCCGAATTGGGGTGGTTCCGCCTAGGACCCCATGTTGAAGAGAAGGAGAGAACGTATCCAGTCCCCGAATCCTCCTCTCTCTCCTGCCACCGCCGTCACCTTCTCCAATCCGGCTCGTCCAGCCTCAATCTGCTCTAGAACCTTTCCCCAATCAGTCCACTCACGGTCTCGTCTGCCACGTTAAATGGCAGATGGTACCTACAGGTTCCAGCAGCCTGGGGCCGGGCAGTTCTTCTTCCAAACACAAGCGCAACAACACTCTCACCAACGTCACCTCGCACGGAACGGGACCAACTCCCCGACTGGAAGACTAAAATTTAGCCACGAGACCCCTTCACCCTCCCGCTCCCCTCCTCTCAGCCAAGCAGCGGCTCTCAATCCCTTCACGATGTACAGCCAAACCCACCAAGGGCAGCATGTCATGATAAATGGCGGCCAGACCCACCAACGCTTTGGCATGCAGATGCCTAAGTTCCAGTCGCAAAGCCATCATCCGCATCCTGCTCAGCAAACCCATCACCATGCCCACCATAACCAAGCTTCCCACAACATTAGCCACCAACACAACTTCTCCAGCGGGGCATTGGCTGCCGCTACTCCGCATTTCACTCCCGGTCCCCTCCAGAACGGGGCTCATGTCAATGTTGAGGAGGACCTCGATGACTCCATGAACGAACATTGGCAGCAACAGCTTCAACTAGCGGCGGAGTCGCGACAGGCCAATTCACCCCACTATTATGCTCGGACAGTTGCTCAGCAGACTAAAGGCATTCAGATCGCGCCCAGCCATCCCGAACCACAAGAGAATGGCGGTGAAGAGAGAAATGGCGTTGTCAAATCAAAAGCATCTTCGCGGCAAGGTTGGCATGCTCTCGATTTCGGCGGACAAGGCTTGCGGGCTCTGTCGTCGTCCCTCTTCAGTTACACCTTTCTCGAGAAATTGTATCTGAACCACAACAAGCTCAAAACTCTTCCTCCGGCCATTGGACAATTGCGGAAGTTGACTCACTTGGATCTTTCGAGCAACGACCTTACTGAGCTTCCCGAGGAGATTGGTATGCTCACAAGCTTGAAACAACTTCTGCTCTTTGACAACAATATTCGCACGCTACCTTACGAAATGGGTTATTTGTACAGGCTGGAGATGTTGGGTATAGAAGGAAACCCGCTGAACGACGTTTTGAAGTCTCAGATCATCAAGGAGGGCACGAGAGCTCTGATCAAGTATCTGAGGGAAGAAATGCCAGGTATGTATACGGCTCGGAGAATGTCCGCATCATTTAGTTGATAACTAACGTTTTAGCCATAGTTCAACTTTCACCACCCGACCGAGACTGGGTCATTCTGGACGAGACCGCGAATTCCCGCAACGCTCCCACCGAGAAGGTCACCGTTCTCTCTTACAACGCTCTGTGCGAATCGTCTGCCACTGCATCCCACTTCGGCTATACTCCTTCACGTGCGCTGTCATGGGAGTATAGACGAGAGCTTATCCTGAGCGAGTTGAGGTCCCACGACTCGGACATTGTCTGTCTTCAGGAAGTCGACCAGGGAAGCTACAATGGATTTTTCAGGGAGCAGCTGGCGTACAACAATTACAAGGGTGTTTATTGGCCTAGAGGACGCGCCATGGGTATGCAAGAGGAGGAAGCCAAGAATGTCGATGGTTGCGCTACCTTCTTCAAAGACAGCAAATTCATTCTCCTCGACAAGCAGTTGATCAACTTCGGTCAGACGGCCGTACGGAGACCCGACGCCAAGGGCCAAGACGACATCTATAATCGCCTTTGGCAGAAGGATCACATTGCTGTTGTCGTATTCCTGGAAAACCGGTTGACTGGCTCACGCTTCATCGTTGTCAATGCCCATCTCTACTGGGATCCCGCTTTCAAGGATGTCAAGTTGATTCAAACGGCCATCTTGATGGAAGAAATCACCAAGCTCTCCGACAAATATGCCAAGTGGCCTGCCTGCACCGAAAAGACGGCGTTCCGCTTTGCTGATGCAGGGGGCAATGAGACCGAAAACCCTCCGGAATGCGCGCCATCCATGGAGTATAGCAGCGGCGAGCAGATCCCGCTCTTCATGTGCGGAGACTTCAACTCTGCGCCTGGATCAGCGGCCTATAATCTGGTCGCCAATGGCCGGCTTACGGAGGCACATCCTGATCTGGAGAAGCGCCTTTACGGCAACCTCAGCCGGGTTGGTATGACGCATCCGTTCAAGCTGAAGTCTGCATACAATGCCATCGGCGAGCTCAGCTTCACAAACTACACGCCGGATTTCAAGGATATTCTGGACTACGTCTGGTTCTCATCGAATACACTTCATGTGTCGGCGTTACTTGGGGAGGTGGACAAGGACTATCTGCAGAAAGTGCCCGGATTCCCCAACTTTCATTTTCCAAGTGATCATATCGCATTATTTGCGGAGTTTACCATTAAAGGGAAAAAGGGCAAGATTGTGGAAGCGGACTTTGGACCGCAACGGAATTGAGGAAACGGAGCATGTTGAATCTTACGAGAACTGGTGTTTGTGTAGCCGGTTTATCTTGTTATCTCGGAATCTTTGGGGGCTTTTCGCGTGTCTGTGGTGTTCTTCAGTTGCTTCCTTGCTTGTGCTGCATTTTTCCACTCTTACCATTCTTCTTCTTGTGAGTCTATTTCTTGTTTCTGCTGTCGCCCGGTGGGGGGACTTTTTCATGCAGCCGAACCTGCATCCCCGGATTTTCTTTGGAAAGTAGCTTTTTCCATGGCGCAGCAGCAGCTTTTCTTCTTTCTCAATCTTTTCGCTTCTCTCCGTTGGTATGTGTTAGGATTTGTCTTATGCTCTTCTATTTTTTTTCTCCCTTAACGACGCTTCCTTCTGCTTCTTCTTTTTCTCTCTGTCTCTCTCTCTCTGGCTTCCTATCGTCGGCTTCGTGATCTACTTGTAGATTGGATCCTGGTCCCGAATTTTACATCTCTCTTCGGGTTCTTTTCCCTTTGCCCTCTCTCTCAAACTCCACCTCCGTTTGAAACTCTTTTCATCCTTTTGCACTCAAGACAGGCGAATGGTGTCATGTTGCTGTTGCTGTTGCTGATGTTGTGTGTATGCATGGGTCGGCTGGTCGGTTGGGTTACATAGTCTTGAACCCTGATACGATTTACTCGTTCGTTGTGTTTTTTTTTTTTCACCATTTGGAGATGCAGAAAGCAAGATTTGGTTCTTTTTATCCCCTTCTGAAGAGGTCTGATGGTGTGGTTGATTGGTTGAGAGTGCTGCTCTTTTCCCTGTCACTTGTAGTTTTGCTGTTGCACTGTTAGAAGAATTTTGTAGTTCTGGTAATTCGTAAGACACTTGTCTAGGTAATGGGGTTTTGTATATGCTTTTGACTGGTGGGTTGGTCATAGTAACTGTAGGTGCCAGGGCCAGTGATATGGTCCGAAATGGATAGGCAGTCACAACATGGCAATCTATTTCTAACTATTTTATAGACAAAGGGTATATTTCATTTGGGGGGAGAATCGGCTATACATGATGTGTGTCGCGTAGCCTAGGCGTCGGTACTGGTGGTCACCTTCTCCTTCACCTTGAAATCCTCAATCCTCCGCCAGATACCAATAAACCCACCTCCCACGATCCTGGTGCCAACCTTGGGTCGACAGACCAGCACCCGATCCGCACCCTCGTCCACCGAGCTGCCAGCCGAGGTCGAAGCCGCTGTCCCCTCCGCAACCTCCTCACCAACCGCACCCTCTTGCTCTGCCTCTACCCCCTCCTCCGGCACGGAGGAAGAAGCGCCGGCCCCGGCGTCCGAAAGCGTCTCCTTGGTTTTCCTCGTCGCATGCCGCACATCCCACAGCCGCCCGCTGCTGATCCCATTGCCTAGCTCCACCACCTTCTCCTGGATCAGCGGCAACCGCTCCCGGCGGATCAACTCCAGACAGTCGCCGATCTGGGTGACGCTGGGCGTGAAGACCGCGAGCAAGCCGTCGCGTTTAAGAATCGAGGTGACGTACGGGATGCGCAGGTGCGAGGAGGGCATGTCGAGGATCGCGTACGACAGGAACGGGTCCACTTCCACCTCCGGCTCTGAAGCTGTGGTTGTTGTTTGGTTATCGGTCTCGGCGGTCGAGGCAGCGGAACGGCTACGTTCCTGTTTCTGCGCCGCGACCCAGGTCTCGACGGGACTGGAGTAGAAGTCGACGTTGCCGGCGTAGATGCCGCGGCGGAAGCCCCGGACGAGGGTTTCGGCGTGGCGGGCGGTTTTGTGGGTGATGTCGACGGTGTGGATGACGGCTTTGCGCTGAGAGCGCCAGTTGTCCCAGGTCGTTTGGGTGGCGAGAGTATCGGTAGGGTTTGCTTCTGAGGTGGTGGTGGTGGTGGTGGTGGTGGTGGTGGTGGTGGTGACTGAGGCAGAAGTGGAGGAGGTGGCGGGTTCTGGGCTTGCTTCTGTTGTTGTTGTTGATTCTGATGAAGGTGTTTGCGAGGAGGTGCGGGAGGGAACGAGGTCTTTGACTTGAGAGGTTGTTGGAAACGGAGGTGGAATGGAATTGGCGCCCTGGATGGCACGAGCGAGATGGAGGGTCAAGGACCCATGGCCGGTGCCGGATTCGAGGATTTCGAGAGGAGCTTGTTCGGGATCGGAGGAAGGCGCCACGTGGATGTCGAGGAGGGAGACGATTAGGTTGGCATCTGCGGAGTAAATCTAGATAATTTGCGGATCTTCCGTTAGACGGGGGGACCAGCTTGTTGTGGTGGTTGTGCATACCGGTGTCACCAGGCGAGGCGTCAGTGCGACATATTCTTCAAGAGTGGGCAGATAGAGCCTGTATTCCGGGCCTGGTAAGATGTACGGGTCAGCGCTCTGCTTATTTATCTTCTCGTCTTGGTGGTACAAGATTGCACAAAGGTAAACATACCCTTATGTGACGGGATCAGATCTCGCACTCTCCGGCCGATAATATCGTCGTGCTCCAACTTCCCCCGACGGACATCTGTCCGGCCACCCTTGCGCAGTGGTTTGGTCAACAGAGGCGTTTTTCCATCGACGACGGCTCTATCTCCCTCTAGTGAATGTTAGATATCAGTACACACAAAAGAGCAATCGCAGGCGGGTGTGATCCCCTTACCCCGGAGATAGGTAAAATTGGTATCAATGGATGGGAAACGACGGGCGATGGATTGCGATGGCAATGAAGGACTCGGGCTTGCGGTCTTGGGCGCAGCTGAAGGCGTCGGTCCCAAGATCCGACGTAGTGCTTGCAGCAGACGCGCCATTGAGGGCAATTGATCCGAGGGGAATGACAAAAAGGTTGTTTTGTTTAAGTTCTAATGCATCACAACGAAACTTTTCCGATTGAAAGGTACCGACTACGCTTTCCTTATCCGGCGCCGGTCCGGCCGGCGGAGAAAGGACGTGGAGATGTCTCAAGAGTGCGTGTGCTGAGCAGGATTTCAACTGTTCCATCTTATCTTTCCTTGATCTGGTCAACAATGGTTACTCAAGCACCTGAGACAACTGCTGGTATAACACTCAAGAGAGTGCTTTATTGGGATACAGACGATATCTTGACACAAGAGACTGCAGTCCTGCAGTCTTGAGTTCGCTTGAGATCCATCGAGCGCAACGCCCATGACAAATTATTTGACTTAGAAAACCTTCGATCTTCCAATGATCAGACCCAGTCAAGTCACAGCCCTTGGTGGTCTAATATATCAAGTTATCAACCAACTTCTGTGATCGATGCAGTGAGTCCCGAAGAGACGGTCCGCTCCCGTTGTAATCTCCGCCCCCCCAGCATCACTGGGTCGGTGCGTCTTCATTGAAAGACTGGAGTGAGTGGCCGGAAGAGCTCCGAGATGAGATGCCTTCCGTCTTGTTCCATCGAGCCCCAGGAACCATTTCCATTGCGGAAAAAAGAATACAATTCACTGATAAACTAGTCTCGAATTGGCACAGTATCTGGGGAAACTCCGCCGATCTAACAACTGACTCAAGAGTCAAGCGTGGCCCAATTGATCTTTGCTCTACGGTGGGTTTCGTGATTATCCACCCTTTCACTGATCGAGTCTAGCTGCTGGACTGCTGACTCTCTTCCTTTCTCTTCCCCCCTCTCTAACGCGGGGCTCTCTCTCTCTCTCTCTCTCTCTCTCTCTCAACTTTCCTCAGCACTGTGAGCATCATTCACTTGACCATTCTCTTGAACCATTTCGTGCCCAGTTGTCCGCTCACCCGCCGCGGCCTTCCCCTGCCCCTCAATCAGGTTTGTCGGCCCCGCTCCCCAGCGCCAGTTGTCCGCATCCCGTCCTTGTTCGCCCCTCTGGATTAAGCCTGTTCGGTGATTTCGCTGGATCAATATTGCATATAGTTGTGTCTGACATCGCTGAACTAGAGAAAAAAACAAAACAAAAAAAAAAAAAAAACCTCCCTTTGACAAGTACCGACCATGGCCGCCTCCAATCTTCCATACATGAAGACCAACCCCAAAATCATCTTTTTTACGGACTTCGATGGCACAATCACTCTTGAAGACAGTAAGCTTGCTCTGACCGTGACGTCAGTTCATTAACCTGCTAATGAACTTGAACAGGCAACGATGCTATGGTAAACTCCCAATCCCAGTCGATTCAATGTTTCGCTGTCTTTGACTGACTCGCTACTCCGCTCGCAAGATCGATAACCTGGGTTATGGGCGCGACAAGCGCCGCGAAGGGAACCTGGCAGTCCTTGAAGGCACAATGAGCTTCCGGTACGTGCGTCAAAATAGGGACGGCTTCTTGACGGTTGGCTAATCTCCAACACCCAAACCTAGTGACTCCTTCCGCGACATGTTAGACAGTATCAAGACCCCCTACAATGAGTGTATCGAGTACCTTAAGAAAAACATGAAGCTAGACCCCTACTTCGTCGAGTTCTACCACTGGTCGCGGGAGAACAATGTGCCGATCGTTGTTTTGTCTTCCGGCATGATCCCCGTTATCAGTGCCCTGTTCGAGGCGTTGCTGGGCGGCAAGCCAGACGACCATCTCTACATCGTTGCAAATGAAGTTGAGAGCCGCGATGGTAAGGACATAAACAGCGAGGGTGGTTGGAAAATCAAGTACCACGATGATAGGTAAGAAGCCTCGCACTTGGACCTCGTGACCAGTCCAAACCTAGCTGACGTCATATCCCTAGCCATTTCGGCCACGACAAATCCTTGGAAATCAAGCCTTACGCCGCGCTACCAGACAACGTGCGCCCGACCTTGCTATACGCGGGCGATGGGGTCTCTGATCTGTCTGCTGCGGCAGAGACGGATCTGCTGTTCGCCAAGCAGGGCAAAGGTAGGCTTCTCATAGGATCGTTTGATTGAAGAGGCTTGACTAACACTTTTAGACCTCGTGACTTTCTGCGAGCGTCAAGGTGTCCCCTTCACTCTCTTCGAAAGCTGGGAGTCGATTCTTGCGACGACTAAGGACATCCTGGCGGGCAAGGTCTCTGTCAAGAAAGTGGCTCAAGAAGGATTGGACAAGGCCCATGAGGGAGCCAACAAGGCCTGAACGAGAGGCAGTTTTTGCAGCAATAGATATAGACTACAAGGCCATAGACATATAGCCAGGCCAAGTGCTAGACTCTACAATGATAGATAGACATGACATTCAATTTTGATCAGCGGGTATCAACTGGCAGCCCAATATAAATGGGGATGAACCAGATAAGTTATACCCAACGAGGCTAGCGCAGGGTTCCCCCTCGGCTAACCTGCAAAGGGCTAGCTCCCGTCCAGCTTCCGATTTGACGGGCCAGAACCATGTGACCATTCCGCCACCGCCTTCCCGACCTGGTAGGGACTGGGGGCGGACTCCGCTTGGGGCAGGCCAGACAACGGATCGCCTTCTTTCCCCTCCTGAATTCAAAAGAAAATCATCAAGGGCCCCTTGTGAGATGACCGGTGATCAGGTCCTTCTCTTTGGCAAGCCCCTGAATTTTCTGTGCAGCGCTTGTGTGTTTCAACATGCTCCTGTGCTCGTGGCCGCTTCACACATCTGTTTAGCACTGGCCAGAGGTACCACCAATCAACACTACCACTTTTAGCATGACACGCCGACTTGTATGTTTGGGACATCTGTGCATCTCTGAGATTGATGATCGCTTTCGACGATATTCCTTGCTAAATTTGCCGTTTCTTCTCAGGTTCGAGCGGGCGTGCAGCTCGCCATCTTCGCGTCCTTTGTCACTCTCCTCGTCGTGGTTTTGGACAACCGATTCCGCGTCCTCCCTGCCTCCATCCATGGCCACCTTCCGTCCCATTACAACGGCCTCGTCGTCACCGATGTGACAGTTGTCACCTGTTCGTCCGTGAATGTCTTTTCCAGCTGCAAACCAAACCCACAGACGGCATGGTCGCAGGTGGAAAAGGATCTTTACCTCCGCACCGGCTGGACCTCGAGCGCTTTCGTCCGCTTTGAGCGCAAGAAAGAGGAGGAGCTCCTCGCCAGCGACCAAGTGGTCATTGACCTTAAGATCAGCCGACTCGTCCCAGAATACTCAGATAAGCCCGAGGACGAAAAGGAGACGTGGGAACAAAGACCCGGAGGCATCTGGCTGAAGCGGACCGCGAAGCGGCATGCGAGTGACTCGCAGAAGGCGATCACGGCCGTCGATGTTCTGTTCGGCGCGGATGCCGTGGATCCCCGTATTGGCTGGGAAGTGAAGGATACCCCGCTGCTACTGGATAGCCGGACGGAGGCCCTGGAGGCCCGGATTAGCGTTCGGAGGGGCGATCCCGCCAAGACGAAGAAGCCAGTGCCTCGCATCAATGAGAACGGGCGGTTCAAGATCATGCAGCTCGCAGATTTGCATCTGAGTACGGGCCTCGGAGCGTGCCGAGACCCTGTGCCGGCGGAGTCGATTCCGGGCCAGAAGTGCGAAGCTGATCCCCGGACACTGGAGTTTGTGGAGCGGCTCCTGGATGAAGAGCAGCCGGACATGGTCGTCTTGAGCGGAGATCAGGTCAATGGCGAGACAGCCAAGGATGCGCAGAGCGCGCTCTTCAAGTCTGTGAAGTTGCTGGTCGATCGCAAGATCCCCTACGCGGCTATTTTCGGCAACCATGACGATGAGGGGGACCTTTCCCGACTGGAATTAATGACGATACTGGAGGACCTGCCATACTCACTCTCGAGGGCAGGGCCGGAGGAAGTGGACGGCGTTGGAAATTATTATGTGGAGGTCCTGGGCCGCGGAAGCACTCAGCACTCGGCTCTGACTCTGTACTTGCTGGATAGCCACTCTTACTCCCCTGATGAGCGTCAATTCCGCGGCTACGACTGGATCAAACCCACCCAAATCCATTGGTTTAAGAACACTGCTCATAGCTTGCGAAACAAGCACCACGAATACACTCACATGCACATGAATATGGCTTTCATCCACATTCCTGTGCCTGAGTACCGCGACTCTCGCAACTACTACCGTGGAAATTGGTCCGAGGCTCCAACAGCTCCGGGCTTCAACTCGGGCTTCAAGGACGCTATGGAAGAAGAGGGCATTCTATTTGTGAGCTGTGGACAGTAAGTGTCTCTCCCATATTGAATCTGCAGATACAGATGCGCTAACAAATCCCCCAGTGACCACGTCAACGACTACTGCATGCTGAACCGTGATCACGAAGAGAAGCCATCCCTTTGGATGTGCTATGGAGGTGGAGTCGGGTTTGGCGGTTACGGAGGCTATGGGGGCTACGTGCGACGGGTGCGGTTCTATGACTTCGACATGAACCCCGGTCGCGTTATGACCTACAAGCGGCTTGAGCATGGCGAAACCGAAGGCCGCATCGACGAGATGATGATCATTGATGGAGGTACGGTCAAGGGACCGGATCCAGAACTTTAAGTCCATTAAGAGGCTTCTTTTCTCTTCTTCTTTCATTTCCCTCTTCATTGACACAGGGCTCCATTTAGCTCCACGGCTCGGCTTTTATCTTCGATCACAAACCGGAGTAAATTTGACTTGTTTCTTTGTACTATACCTATACCTCTGTGTGAGCTCGGAACCGGCATCTGCAGGCATTGGCAAAAAGGAAGGGGGGTGTTGTTTTGCAGGGTTACCCTCCCAAAAGATTGATTTGCTATTTTGAATGCACTATCGTTGTTATCGATTTTTTTTTCTTTACTAAACTACAGCAGGTTTTTTCTTTACTTTCTCGCATACCAATTTTACACTATGGCTCCCTTTTCCTTTGGTCTTACCACCATTTTTCATAGAATACCCTTTCTCGACCACCAAGTAACCCCTCCAGTCTCCCAACGATATCGTCCGTCATGCCCGGCGGTCCGCACACGTAGGCTACCGTCTTCCCTGGCTCGATCGTCCCGTCGTCCCCGCTTGCCGCGGCGGCCCGCAGATCGTCGGCGTTGATCCGGCGACCATGTATCCGCAGGTCATTATCATCGTCGAATGAGTGTCCGAAGAGCGGAGAGGACTCTTTCCTCTTCTCTTCGTCTTGGTTCGTGATGAACAGGTGCAGCGTGATCCGGAGACGACGGAGCTGCGACTGGATGTTTACGATATGTCGTAGGCGAGAGAGGAAGAGGATCTGGTCCAGTAGGCTCTCGGGGGATTGGGCGGTGGTTGCTGTTGTTGTTGTTGTCGTCTCGGGTTGGGGGAGTTTGGTGGAATATAGGAAGTGGATGTTGAAGGATGGATGGAGGAGGGTGGTGGTTGCCTCGTCGTCGTTGTTTAGGTGGGAGAGCATGGAGATGAGGGGACTTAGAGAGGCTGTTAGCTGAACTCTTTTGTTGCCATTCGATCATGAGGAGAAGAGGAGTATTGGGGGTTGAGGGTCAAGGGAAGCGAAGATGTTGAAAGCCGAAGGGGAACTACATCTCGGACTGCCCGCAGCCCCAAACCACCCCTGTCCACTTTGTAACAACACAAGAATAGGAAAGGCCAGTCCAGAGATGCGGACTAACCCAGGGTAATCAATGCTATATAGATCGCAACAAAGAGAGGAAGCGGGGCAAGCTCACTTAATTCCCACTCCGCCCGCAATGAAAACCACATTCCGGATTTCAGTCAACCGCACCCCGGACGGCGGCCAAACAAAGCTCCCTCCCACACGGATGCTGAGCTCGGAACCCAGGATCTCCTCCGTGGGCTTCCAGAGCCACGCGCTGGCCGGGTTCGAGGGCGCGTGGCGCACGGCGAGCTCTACGTACGGCGATCGACCCTCGGGGTTGAGAGGGGGCAGGCCCGCTTCATCGTTGGCGATGGCTTCCACGGAGGCTGCTTCGGCCAGCGAGGGAAGGACTTGTGCGTCCGCCGGGGTGGAGGTGATACTGAAGCCTCCTGCGTTGGAGATGGAGGGGATGTGAACGTCGAGCCATTGGCCTGGGAGGAAGGTCAATGGTTGGGGGTGCGACTGTGTTTGGGGGGGACGTGGTTAGTATGATGAGTGGTTGAAGTGGTAAAGCAATTGGTTCGACAGAGTGCGGAAGAAAGAAGGTCGTGCGGGATCGAAGCTAGCTCTTACTTCTTGATCACTTTCCTGGGTGTTCTCCTCCGGACTCTGTACCTCTCGAGGAATGGTTAGTTGCAGCAGTCGCACACATGGGTTGACCTGCTCGATATGCGACAGGCGGACGTTGTATAGTCGGTTCTGGCGGGGCTCGGCGGCAGTGCGCATCTGATGGGGCAATGTGCCCTTCCCACTCGTTGCTGCGCTCATCTGGTGACGCTGTAGCGTGGTAGCCGATTGTGGGCGCTTAAAGAGACCCCGGGATTGTTGGAGATGGCGTGACAGGCCGCGTAGCACGGTGTGACGGCGCATCCAGAGGCGCCAATCTTGGTGATGCGTACTCCGTAGATTTGCGCGGTTTGATAATACCTTACCCGAGCGCTTGCTTCGAGGTTCCGGATTGATAATTGACTGTTGACTTCGCAGTATTTCGTTTGGGTTGTGCAAGAGACAATATGGTTGTAAAGTGAGCTGTGATTCGAGAAGGTGGTGACGTCCATGTCATGTGCTCGGCCGCTCGCATTTCCTCTTTCCATTCTCCAACCATCTCCAACTACTACTACCATCATGGAGATTCGGCTTCAGTCTTTGACTTCTACGATTATCTAGGGGCGTACATTTGAGAGCACAGTTGATGACACATGACACGGTTATGCCTTTCGTATGAGGGCAATACTCAACCTCAAATCATGCATGAGCCGTCACAGCAGCAGCAGCACCAGTCATGGCTGGATACTCCACCCGAGCGCTTCAATCTCAAGTGAGCACGGCCGTTCAACGACTACCTGTGAGTCGTTAGTCTCTGCCAGGCTTACTCCCCCTCATTGCAGAAGCAAGCCTCTCGGGGCGTGCATGCAGATCTTTCTTCACCATCACACGGCTCTAGTGTGTGACGGCCGGCAGCCAAACCGCCCACTCTGGCGCCTCATTGGCGACAAGCCCTAGGTGCGGGCGCTTCCTGGCCGACACGCATTGGCCAGATGCACCTGTAAGAAACATGCAACCAGTGCTCTCTCCGCCATACTTTGTGATCGTTTGCCCCTCTCCGCATCGTACTCATGGAATCCGGACCATTCGACCTGGGGGTCCTTCCCTACGGGGAGGCGCCGGTACTTCATATCTATGCGCCCTCCCTTTCCCAACAGACGCCCTCTCTGATTCCTTCCCTCCTGCTTGCAAAGGGACATATCCTCTCTGCCTATAATTTCGCGTTTCAGCTTGTCCGGCTTTGTCTTTGATGTCCCTGCACTGAAAACGCCCAGCCAGCCGGCTCTGGCCCATTCCAACGCATCTCGGTGAGAATACGAGCCCGAAGCGCCAGACAACGCAGGATTCTGGGTTTCAGAGGGACGGTTTCTTTCACAGTCCCCCGTCTGCCAGATCTGAAGAAAGATCTTGGCATTGAATAGAGAAACAGTACTATTTACACCCAGTGCTCTCCCTCTCTCACCATGTTCGGTTCCAAGAAATTCTACTTCCCGACACGATGGCGGAATCACAACCTCCTGTATATACTTATGGGCGTTGAGTTGCCGCTGGTGGTCATCATCCTAACATTGACGGGTATCGCGAATCATGATCTCTACCGCACGAAGCTCTGGCAGGATGGCGCCGACAATGGCTTCAACAGTGCCCCCAATGAGGCCCTCTACGCTGCGGCTAATCACCGCCCGTTCACGACCCCGATGGTTTGGAGCTCACTGTATGTTTTTTGAACTCCTACAGCTACCAACGCTCAAATTCCGCAGAGAGGGCAAATCTTCAAACTAACCCGATTCTCTTCTAAAAGTATCACCCGCTACAACCTCGTCCTCGGTATCTTGGCTGTCTTCATGTGGATCACCAAGATTCCACTTCACATCCTTCATATGCTCTACCCGCCTGTGTGCGCCTTTGTTCACGCTGGCCTGGTCGCTGTTTGGATTTACTCTGTACGGTATCAAGCCGGCCCCGACATGTCGGATCCAGACCATCCTCAACCTGGCGCACCGTGGTATATCACCAAGAAATGCTCCGTGGCCTACGTGAAGTCAAATGTGCATTACTGCCAGCAAGCAAAAGCACTATTCGCATTTTCCATCATCATCATGTATGTTGACCTCTTTCTTGCTCTGAAACTGGTTCAAAGGCCTCCCCAAGCTAACAAACGCACTATAGTCTCTTCTACTTCGGCATCACCTGCCTCAGCCTACGCAACTGCATCATCACCGAGGAAGAGCGCCTGGAAATCGAGGAGCGCCAGGAAGACGAGCGGGCCATGAAGGAGTTCGAGGACTTCGTGCTCAAGTCGCCGGGCATCCCCATGACCACGATGCAGCCCCTAGGCATGCCTCCCAAGTCCCCGATGCACCACGTCACCACGGCGCCGAGCGACGGCGGTTCGAGCTCGGACCTGCCCCTGCGTCAACATTTCAGCACCCCGAACCCACGGCGCTCGATGCAACAAGACTCGACGGAGACGCTGTCGGACCATCAGCCCCAGCCGCAACCCTACTTCCCACCGCCACCGAAGAAAGCCGCCAAGAATTGAGTCCGGTGGGGTCGTCGATGATGAAATTGTCTTTGAGAGAACGAGATCGTTCATGAAGGCGTTGGCTTTGTCTGGGCGTGTGCATATTCCCCCCTTCAACGGTCCAAACATATGTCTTCTTTTCTCTGTTGCCACGAATATCAATTGTCATGTCTTATGCATTGTTCATACCCCCATTTCCCCTTCCGGAAGTTTACCGGTTAAGAGTCAATAGTTTAATCTCGTCGTCCCATGCACACCTGAACATAGCTCACTTCCCACCAAGCCAAAATGAAGATCATGCGCTGGTAATAATTGTAACCGGAGGAGACACTAAGTATATTCGATTTTAGTCTGAATATACATATCCCGTATAGTAGTCATGCCATCATAGATAGACACCAGGTCATAATCAAAAGCATTGAAAGTAAATTTCACATGCTCTGCTGCAATAGCACGCACGACCAAACCAGTACATGAACCAGCCCGTAAAGAAGAAAAGAAGAAATATCCCAAGAAAAGAAAAGAGAAGTGAAAGAAGCAGGGGGTATCCTCGCAAGGGGGTCTCAATGTCCAACCCTAAGTGGCAATTAATGCAGGTAGTACAGTAACAATCATGACAAACGTCGCGTCAATGGCCTTGGAAAATTTCCCCAATTACACCCACCTTGCAAAGACGAGACCGGGGAGAGTACGGAGTACGGAGTAGAGGTTTTACTGATCAGGGATCTTGGCGTTTCTTCTCCTTTTTAGCCCAGCGTACTGTATAATCTAGTTAGTCATGGTCCTCGACCGGAGAAGAAAACAAAGAGAAGGGAGGAGGGAAAGCCAAGTGTGAAGCAATGAGTGGAAAACGGGGGGGGGGAGGGGGGACGGGCAGGAGCATCAACTCACATCCACAAGCATTACACAACGTCTTCGGACCCTCGGGCCCCTTCCGCCACTCCGGCGAATCACTCGTCCCGCAGTCCGTACACATATACTCGCCCTTGAGTCGTTTCCTCCGATCCCCATCCCCGACTCCTCGACTTGCCTGGGGATCGTTGCCAGACGACTCGCCATCAATGTCCGAGTAGTGGACCAAGCGACCATGCTTTTGGCCGGTACTCAGACCCTGGGACCGCTCGCCCTCTCCATAGTACAGACCGGTCATGACTTCAATGCCCTCGATATGCGACCTGTCGTCGACCGCAGGTAGGCGGTCCATGACGCCCTCCATGCCGGGAAACGAGCGCGAATCCGCATCGTCGGCGTTGCTCGTGACCGTATCGGAGGATTCGTTGTCCTCGCCGGAAGTGGAGGGAGTGTCGCGGGCGGGTGCCCGGTTGGTGGTGGCTTGGGTGAAGGTCTGCGTGGTCGTGATGTATGTTTGACGGGTAGTGGTGGTCGAAAGGTGGACAAGATGGCCATCTCTGTTGTTATTGTGGTAATTGTTGTTGCCGGCGCCGCTGTTACTGTTATTGAAAGATTGCTGCGTCGCGTTGAGCTCTTCCTCTTCCTCTTCCTTGAGTTGCGCGATGCGCTGGTTGAGGCGGATGTTCTCGATCTTATGTTCGAGAAATGAGTTGAGAAGCTGGGCTCCCCTAGTCGGATAAGGGCGACAAACGAGGAAAATCCCTCGACACTCGGATTGTTTCTGCTGCTGCAGCTGTTGCGGTGGCGATGGGGATAGCGGTCGTGGAAGTCTTCGGTGACCATTTGAGCCAGCTCCACTGCTGATACCATTACTACTACTGTCACTACTGCCGTTGTTGCCGTTGCTGCTTGCACTGGTGCTGCTGGCGCTGGTGCTGCGACCCCCATTACCACCACCCGGACCACTGGGCATCGACGAGGGATCCGAGGGAGCGATATGTGGATGTCCGTGCGCTTCGAGCAGACAGAAGTTGCTATCTGGCTTACAGAAGCGGAAATGGCAGCGCAACAGCCGGCCAGTCTCAATACATTCTTTCAATTCCTGGGTGAGAACGGACTTGTCGTCCTCGTGAACATAGCGGAACAGGTCGCTCTTTTCGAGCGACTGGGCTTCGAAGCCAGTGATCTCGACGCACGAGGGTGACGCATACAGAACTCGACCTTCGCGATTGAGCAGAAGCATCAAGTCCTTCATCTCCTGCAGGACCCGCGAGGCCCAGTTCTCGCCGTTGCCGTTGCCGTTGCCGTTGCCATGCGCAAGGGAGTCGGCAGACTGCTGGCCAACTTCGGCGCTGCCGGCCGCGGCCGCGGCCGCGGCGGCGGAGTGAATCGCTGCTGTGCCGGTGGCAGCCACGGGAGGCGATGTGGGACGACCGGTGGGAGGTATAGATGAGGGTGTGGTTGACGATGAGGTCGAGGATGAATGTTGCTGGTGCTGTTGTTCGAGTATACTGGGGCCGGGGGTGGAGGCGGCTGGGCCGAGGGTGCGTGGGATGCTCCGCGCATCCATGACGCTATACGGGAAGTTTGGCAGCTGACCTTCGGATGGTTTTGAGTTTTGCTGGACTGGCGGGTGACGGTGTCCGTACGCCTGATTCTGGTTCTGCCCGAGCCCTCGCGGAAAACCAAGTTCCATGCTTAAGAGGTTCGGGGGAACAGATGAGAAGGGATTGGGGGGGGGGGGGGTAAAAGGCGGAGATATGGAGCGATGGAAGGTGATCTTGGTGGGGGACAGAGAGAGCAATTGAAGACTGGCCTCCAATCTGATTCGTGTGAAAGCCAATGTCGGAGGAAAGAGGGCAAAGAAATAGAGAGCGCGTTCCAGACACGCTCTCTTCTTGTTTCTTGGATATTGGAGTTGCTGGTGTTCTGTGTCTTTTGAGGAAGATGAATTGAAAGCCTGAAGAAGAGTTCAATTCCAGATCAACCTCGCCTCGCCTTCCTCCGAGGGCGAGACTCGACCTCGGATCATCATGTTTGGAGTGTTTGAATGCGAGCTGTCAATTCCCGCCCGAGCGACGATGATTGGATCGAGGCTCCACTGAGAGTGGGTCAGGTGACATCGATCATGGATGCAGTGGGCATTTCTTTCATCATGGGAGAATTGGATTCATCATAGGTCAACATACTTGAGTACTAAATCATACACACTGCATAACAGTCTACTTGGTGCAATCGCAATCTGACTGACTATCTACACTCATAGTGGCTCTTTACAGCTAGATACAGACCAAAGGTCGACTATATCAAACCCGGCTGAGTCCTCAAAGTCGAGGTGATTGAGCACGGTACTCGGTACTATCTTCGATCCTTCGTCCGCTGTGATAGGGGACGTGCATTTTCTAAGAATATCCTCTCCCGCGGGATAGTACCAGAAAAGACACGGCGACCCGGAGCTTGATAACAAATCCTCCAGACCTATAGAAGTCCTACGCCTTTATTATCCGGCTGCAACCCCCTTTACCCCCTGCTAGTACTAGCAACAACTAGCAACAACTAGCCGAGTTTGGCGGACGTGATGCATAATCTCTCTACCCCTCTCAAAACCCCCAAAAAAAATTCCGTGGCAATCGCTGCCGTAGGTATACTCATGTGTACAGTTCTATATACAAACTTACTCTAGGAAGTAACTATGGCCAACACACCTGTGTTCCGTCTTCTTCTTCGCCTTCTGAAAGCTCTCTTCCCCGAGGCAATACGGAGAAGGCATGCAGTCATTTCCAGATGACAGCATAACGTCGTCGTACCCATCCTGTCAAAATGCCGCACACGGATTCAGCAAAGTGACCTATCGAGTATCTCTCGTCCTCTTGCGCGACTTCAACAGCTGGAGTCTGAGTCGGGGTCTCTCTTGTGGAGGAGTGGCGTCTGCAGCAGACCACCACGTCGACAGATAGTTGCATTGTCGTGCACGACAGCCGCAGCTGTCGTCTGCAAAATGGAGCAAGCACAATGTGACGGGTCGAGACAGGAAATCTGATGGCTCCGATCAAGCGCGACCGATGATCCTATGGCGTCACTGGCCCTTTGAGCGTGATCCAAGAGATCGTCGATCTCAGGGTAGCTGTGCGATTTGCATCCAAGTCCCCTACTTTTGATTCATGGTTAAGGCTGGTATTCGAGGTACCTACTCCGTACAGTACCTAGGCTCCCGTGCTAAGAAGAGGGACGTGGTGTGTAAATTGCATTGTGCGCATCCTTGGCTCGAGGTGGCATCTTGGCAGACAGACAGACAGGAGGATCTACAAGCATTTGAGTATGTGTAGGTCTTGATTGGGCCCGTGAGATCGAATGTTGGTATCTTTCGGCTTCGGAGAGAATCGAGGGAACGGGTGGCCGAGTAGTTCGCACCAGGCAAGAGCGGCGCGTCGACGCGATATATCAGTTCACAAGTCGGAGGGAGTTGCTACTGCTTTTGCAGGTACACTGTTGAAGGGATATTCAAAGTCAATGAAGGTTTTTCTCATTGTTCAAGTGGCAGTGCCACAAAGGTTAACATGATAGATACATCATCCGATCGCAACGCCCAACAACAACGACTTTTGCCAGAGGAAACAGCACAGCACAGTTCCAAGGCTCCAACAACAACAACAACAAAGCTCCAAAGCAAGTCTAATCACTCTAAGCATCCCCGAAACATGCCAACAAGCGATTCCAAAGACAGCTTTTCAGTTGACGCACGAGCAGGTCTTGCCAGCGTGGCGACAAGTACATTTGGTCAACCCTCCACACATACACTTCCCATGAATAGTGCAGCGACCCTTGCAAGGCCCGGCAGGCTTGTGTGAGAAACGTGAGCAGGGGTCCGAAAGAACATCGGGAGAAGTGTCAGTGGCTTACCGCTTGAGCGAGATGTGACACCGGGGTGCTCTCCACTTCCTCGATGGTATCCAACTGCTCGTTGGTGTCCGAACCCTCGTTGGTGTCCGAACCCTCGTTGGTGTCCGACCCTTCTTCATCAGTCTCCGAGGCCGCGCGAATGGTCAGAGTCGGGGTGGTGTTCAGGGTCGAGGTGGTGTTCAGGGTCGAGGTGGTGTTCGAGGTCGAGGTGGTGTTCGAGTCCGCGCTTTCCAGTCGGGCAGCTGGACTATCGAGGTAGCGTGTGCACGAGCATGGGAAGCCAATCCTGGGGCAACGGCAATGGGTCAAAGCAGTATTGGAGCAGTAGCACTTGTGCTTGAGGTTGCAGATTCCCTTGCACTGCGGGGGAGGCTAAAGAGGATGATAGTCAGCGAGGGCAAGTGACACGGTTTCAGAGGCACCCGAGCAATGACTTACAAAGGGAGGTATGGTGATCAGGGTCTGGTTGTTTGGACCTTCGGTGAGGTTCAGACCGGAAGTGGTGATCGAATCATCAGTGGCGTTCAGATCAACAGGGGTTTCCAAGTCATCGGTGGTGTTCGTATCATCGGTGGTGTTCAGATTATCAGTGGGATCCAGATCACCAATGGAACCCGAATCATCAGTGGTGTTCAGATCAACCGGGGTATCCAAACCATCAGTGGGATCCGAATCATCAGTGGTGTTCAAATTGTCAGTGGCGTTCAAACCGTCAACAGCTTCAAGACCGGCAACGTCGCTCTGACCATCATCTTCCGCGGACTCATCGCGAGACTTGAAGTGGTTGATGCATTTGCACGGGGCATGACGATGCCAGCAACGGCAACGAGTCATTGCGCAGTGGCACCAGTGGTTCCAGTCACAAACGCCCAGACAAGTTCTCCACTAGAACAGCACGAACAAAAGTCAGCAACGGTTAAGGACAATCGATCAGGCCAACCTATTCGCAACCACGCTCTCCACTTACAGTGTCAGGACGTGAGATCGGAAGGAGCCCTCCGCCCAGGCCTAGGACCTTGCTCTGGCCGTTGCCCTCAGGGACGTCGTCACCGGGGACAGCTCCATCGGACACAGAGGGGACATCGTGGTCGGCAGTAGGCTGGTCGTGGGTTCCTTCAACAGGGCTATCCTTGAGCGAGTCCAAGTTGTCATCGATGTTCGCAACATCAGTGGAAGTGGGACCCTGGGGCTTTGTCAGGGCA
Source organism: Aspergillus aculeatinus CBS 121060 (assembly GCF_003184765.1). Lineage (NCBI taxonomy): Eukaryota > Fungi > Ascomycota > Eurotiomycetes > Eurotiales > Aspergillaceae > Aspergillus > Aspergillus aculeatinus. The sequence goes on from NW_020291482.1 coordinate 271,755, forward strand.
GTCTGCATGAACAACCCCAACACCAGGAGGAAAACAAGAAGATTTTTGAGACGGAACATCGTGAACAGTGGATGTTGAAAACGATTTCAAGACGAAGGGACTTTTGGAGGTGCTCAAGACAAGAGGAAGGATGAAAATTGGAACGGGTGGTGAGAAAGAAGAGAGGAGGAGGAGAAGATGAAGAAGAAGAGAGATCGAGGGGGATTTTATATCCCACGAAGGCCACACGGTGGCGAACGTTAAGATTACATCCAGCTCGCTACCGGTGTTTCCTGATGTTCGCAGTGAATGTTGGGATAGAATCTGGCTCGTTATCAGAGATAGCTGATATCTGGGGTGACTATACGACTAATATCTACTCGCTTCCGGCCATATCGGGAACTCAGAACGAAATTTTAAGATTACGGCCAGCTCGCTACCGGGGAAGATTCGCTTGTTTGGTGAATGTGGTGAATATCAGTGACTCACAGGCTGATAGCCCAAACAAAGAGTCTACGGTTGAGGGTGATCGATTTGGGACTGTGCATGGTACAAGAGCGGGGGTGCGTTGCTGCTATCAACCAGAGGTGATCTGACTAGTACTACTAAATATTGTTATAAGATCGGGTGCAAGGTATGAGAAGCCCGATGAGCAGCTAGGCTCCCTATAGCGATTTCATCAGAGCCACTACAATATTACGATAACTTAGGTCTACTCATCTGCAAAGTTTTGAGACTATGTCTACTGCTTTTTCTTCAGCTAGGACTCGTTGTAATCACACTGGCTCTATATATATCAGCTACATACCCATTGGAAAACAAAAAGTTGTAGTCTAGAAAGTTCAAACATTCTCAACACCATCTCTCCCGAGGATCAGAATCTTGCTCTCCATTCTGACCTCTACCCACCATCCCCGCGTGACCGTTCGTCGAGCAAGCTCGCGAACTCTGCTCCAAATCTCGACCCCTCTGTCTCCCACAACATACCCCAGGAGATCTCCTTCAACAGCACCGATAGCCTCGTCGCCAGGCCGGAGGACACGGAGTCCCGCGAAGCCGGAAACAGTATCAATGGGCCGCCATTTCCCAGCCACAGAGGAGGAAGACAGGACGAGCTCGGCCTCCTCGCCGGGTTCGACTAGAGCATAGTCGAAGTGGGACCAGAAGGTAGGGTCCGACTTGAGGAGAGGGGATTCGGTTTTATCGTAGTTCCAGATTGGAGAGTCGGAGTGACTGGTGGAGAACTGGAGGAAGCGGGTCACACCAGTTTGGCAGGCCAGATTGCCAAGGTAAACTGATACATTGGCGGCATTGTCTGTGGGAGGGATAGCATGGCTGTGGAGGGCGTGGAGGGCGTGTGCGCCGGGGTAGTTGGCGGAGGAGGCGGGCAGAAGGACCAAAGTGGAGACGATGAAGGAAGCTAGGGTTGAGGCTAGCAGGGCCAGGGAGAGGAGACGATAGATTATTGATTTGGCGCGATGTGTCCAGATGTAGGAGGCGCCTTGAGCGGAGACCGCGGTGAGGGCAGGGATGGTATAGATGACGAAACGCCATTCCTTGTGGGGCTGGGCGCTGTAGATGGCGAGGAAAACAAGAGATGGAATGAGGAGAGATGCTGCGACGGAGCGGGTGGCGGGTTGCAGAAGCGAGATGGGAATGCCAACAAGATAAGTCAGAGGGTTGAGGAGGAGACGAGGAACGGCGTTGATGAAGTAAAAGTACCACGGGTCAATGCCCCAGGCTGACGCTTGACCGTGGATGACATTGAACTTGAACGCCTCGAATTCGGGCCACAGGGGAAATTGCTGCCAGAAGAAAGAATCCACGACCACAGTCGTGGTTAGGCCGATGACAAGGCCCACGATCCCGGCGGGAATGATCTCGTGTAGAATGCTGATACGGCGGGTCGCGAAGAGGAAGATCGTGTTGGTTACGAGGAAGATGGCAAGCTCAGAGCGAAAGATAATGCCAGCTACTGTCAGCAGACACAGAGCGAGTCGCGAGCGCCTTCGATACGCTGCGGTAGACAGTGATGGCTCTGGAAGAAGGCAACGCAAAGCTAGGGTAGTCATCCCAAATGCGAACATATTTGAGAGCGTCCGCGACGCATAGTATAGAACGTGAAATTGGCTGCTCTGGAACAAAAGGTACCAGATGGCGGTTGTCTTGCCGGCAGTACGCCGTAGACCTCCCGCAAATGACAGCAACGAAGCGGCATTAAATAGGCCTAAGATAGCTCTAACTGAAGACATGATCCTTTAGCCATCGACCACACAGCGTAGAAGACAGCTTGCGCACTACTCACCAAGTAATTGCCTGTCGACAGAGTGCTGCAACCCAATGAACGGCCGCGCCAGACCGGCCAGCAGCGCGGCGCCGACGAATGTCCGAGGAACAGCACCAGGAAAGGTGAAATGGTCATAATCCGCACGAAGTGTCTCGCTGACTTTGCTCGTGGGGATTCCGTATGCCAAAATATCATGAATGGCTTGTACATGGAAAGACTCCTCTACCTTGGTGTATGGCGCAACGACCAAATGGAGGAGAATGAGGGCGGGCACTGCGGCGAGGAGCAGCACGTAGACTGTAGACAGGTCAATTGGCTTGTTTTCTTATTTTCTTGACAAGAATGAATATAGCACTTACCAGCATCTCTCCCACTCATGATGACCCTAATAATCCCAGCTTGCTCGGATACAGTCGCGTTCAATGCATAAGAGGAGCCAAGTAGGTCGAAGTATGAAGGAAGACAGATGGCCAAAATCACATGAGTGGGTGGAGTGCAGCCGGTGCACTGCAGTGCCCAGTGCCTTCCCGCAACTTCCCTTTCCACTCCGCCGTCATTCAACACCACTCACTATCTAAACACATCAACCTCAACCTCTCACCACCACACCTCCCTCGACACTCCTACAAACCTCCCGCCAAGATGTTTTTCTTCGGCCTAGGGAAACTCTTCTACGGTCCGTCCCCTTCTCTCCCTGTCGTCAAATCCATTGAGCAAGTCGAACATCCGCAGCCCGAAACTAACCATCGCGTCTTCTTGTCTCCGCAGTCGTCATCCTCTTCATCAACTCCCTTGCCATCCTCTCCGAGGACCGTTTCCTCGCCAGAAGTACGTCCACACAAGTCCAAGTCCCCTCCGGAACTTCTCAACGCTCCATCCTCCCCCCCCCTCTCTCTCCCTGGGACCTCCTCAGCAAGCTAACCAAGCTCCCTCCCCCCCAAACAGTCGGCTGGGGCCGCATGCAAGCCGATCCAGCCTTCGGCGCAACCTACGACAACACCAGCGTCAAGGCCAAAACCATCAATCTGATCGCCAGTGTCCGGACTGTCATGCGAAGTACGTCCTTCTCACAAAAAAAAAAAGCCCAAGCTACACACGAGCATACCTCCCTCGCGCAGACCCCTCATCTCCCGCACTACACCGCGAGTCACAATAACCAAACTAACCTCTACCATTTCCCCCTCTCTCCAACGGAGAAAAGGGGAATCTGTATAACAGTACCCTTAATCGTGATCAATACCATCGTCATCATCTACGAGCTTATCCTGGGTTAACCGACCCACACCAAAACAATTCGAACGTCTCTTGTCACAGCTCCCCGACTTGTTTTTTTTAAACCCGCGATTCACGAATCCCGATTTGTTATGTATACCTTGTCTACTACATATTATTATACTATATTCAGCAGCGAATATTCTACGAGGTGTTTCCGTTTGCTTTTTTTGCCGGTTCGGTGGTGTGTGGGGTTAAGGAATTGAGTAACAACAAGGAATGATATATGACGGGAATAGAAATGACAGTTGTTCTTTATCTCGCTCGGTATGGTGCATGCACCTAACCTATATGTGATTTCGAGATTTGAATGGATGGTACCCGCGGGTGATGGGAGCTGTGGGAAATGATATCACTGCGGTCGGAGTCTATCTGCAAGGATGCTGGGCGCAAGCGGTTATAGATCAGCAGCAGGGCCTTGACTGATGGTGGTTGTGTCGGTCCTGTAAGGTGCGACGAGGATGGGCGAGACAGGGACAGCGTTAGTCAGATACCCTACAGAAAGAAAGCACTCTTCGCATACATATCACATTGGTATCAAGGTCTATATACTGCGCGTGCCCGCAAGTCTTGGCCCAGGCGAGTTCCATGCATGATATGTCCAGTCGAGGTGAAGCGTAGGCATGAAGTGCCACGCCTGTGTTCAAAGGTGGAATGATGCGCCCGCCTTACTTTCGGTCGAGAACCTGCGAATATATCCTCCCGCGAACCATTTGATAACACGAATTGAGCATCCACTCCCTCGTGTCATCTCCCCTGAGTAAAAACAATTAGGACAGAAAACACTTTCGCCAAACGCCCCATTTGCCCAGTGGTGTGACCCAGGCATGGGTATCACAGGGAGATGAAATCAGAGAACAAGAAAAAGGAAGAGATGAAGAAAAGGCTAAATCAATATACAGACCGAAGTGATTTGGTCAATGCACCAAGATGCAGGCAGGTAGGAGCTGGCAGAATGACAATCGTGCAAATAAAACAGAAACAGGATCCCTGTCGTTGACGCGCAGTCCTTTCCGTATGCAAGATAGGGATGGGCCACGTCGTCAAAGTCAAAATGAATCCGGTCTGGAAGGCAATGGTGATGATACATGGAGAAAAGGAATATGTACGACAGAAATGCGTCTTTTATGTGCAAGAAAAGTGTAGATCTGATACACGTGGTGACGAGTAACAGGCCCTCATGTTCACCATCATGTTCACGAAAGAATGCTGAAGGACTTCTTTCTAATGCTGAAACTCCGCCATTTCCCATGAGTCTGTCGATCGCTCTTAGGGCTCTTAAGAGAATCCGGATCATCGTCGTGAGGGACCAGAAGTGTATCGGGAGGCGTTATCTTCTGGGGTGACAAGGGTTGGAGTGGCTCAGGTGGCATATTGCTTGAACTGGACGTCTCGGAATTGGGCACTGCGGGGGAGCCGGACGATGACGCCCGACTTTCCTTGTCCTTGCCCAGTCTCTGGCTGAAGCTCTTGCTGCCTCGTTTGAGTCGACTCAATCCACCACTCTTGCCACTGTCATTGCGTCGGTCTTCATCGGCCTTGGACGCTCGGCTGGCCTCGATCGCAGCCTTAATCTCAGCTTCCTCGCGCCGCTGATTCTCTTTGTTCTCCTTGAACCGAGCTTCTTGCTCCTTCCGGCGCTGTTTTTCTAGCTCTTTTTCGGCTGCTTTCCGTTCCTTTTCCTCCTTGGCCCGTTCCTTCTTGGATTGGACGTCACTCTTCTTGGGGCTCAGTGGTCGCGTGTGGACCTCAGGAATCGGGGGCACCGGAGGGGGCACGGCTGCCGGACTATGCGGAGGAACGGCTTCGGCGCCGATATGCTCGGTGTGGGTCGGGAGCTGAGGCGCCGTCGGGGCGCGTTTCAGGCCTGTGAATCGGTGAGGGTCTTCTTGCGAGGGGATTTGCGATGCACTATGAACATGAGATAGCGCGGGCGGTGAGATGAATCCATTCTGCTTCACGGCGACCTCGTTCAGATTGAGATCTGCCATGGTGGCATTGAGATCCTCCTGTTCTTGTTCCTTCATGACAGCCTCCATAGTGGTTTCCTGGTAGAACAAAACGTAGGCGCAGGCGAGTCCGGGTTTATCTCCGAAGAAGTTACGCACGTAGTTCTTGTCCACAGGCTCCACCATCTCATCATCAAAGAGCAACCAGCCGCGATCCTGCGTCTTGATAATAGCCACATAGTGACCGTGGTAGGGACCGCCTCCAATATGTACCACGACTGCATACAGCTCGTACAATCGGTCAGGATCCTCCGCATCGTCCGTTGTGTTGAAAAGACGCAGGTGATACGGATAGACAACTCGGTGAAACAATTTCTGCAGTTTTTGCAAGTCCTCCGTGTATTTGAAGCGCTTGAGATGGAGAGCCAAGATGCGGGGAAGACGTTTGATTTTCATCCGTTTTTCTGCCTCCTGCAGACCGCCACAATTGTCACAGTGGAATTTATTCCGCTCGCAGAGCATCTCTTCTGCGGAGAATTTCCTCAAACACGAGGTCACCGACGAATGCTGTTCCAGATCAACCGACAGATCCAGGAAGATCTCATCTCGCTGAGAGACGTTCTCGCAGGTCAGACATTGTGTTTCGGACGTCAAGGTTCCTTCGAACAACTCGTGCACCCATCGCGTAGTGTTGGGGGTCTTGGAACCAGAACTTAATGACTGTTGTGAGGATTCCATGCTTTCGGGGGGTGGCAAGCTCTTCTCGGGCTGCTTCATGGCCTCCGCTTCGACATTCGCTACCACCTCGTTCAGTAAAAGGATCAAGAATTCATGGGCATCCTGATGCATGGCAGTCCGAAACATCTCATGGTCCCGACGGAGGAGTTCCAACAAGCGCTGTGGTCTTGTTATACCAAGACGAGCCTGGCTCGCCACGATCGACTCAAATATATCCTTCAGCGATGTAAATAGCGACTCCGACATTCCGTAGCTGGCTGAATTGTTCGTGGTTTCTAGAAGGGGGAGAGTCTGTAAGGCCATCTTCTTCTTGTATTCCGGTGAGTCTTTATCTTCGGGTTTTTGTGGCTGATTGGGGGGCGCCCCCGGACGTTGTGGCGTAGCAGCCTTCTGCTTCTCTGCTTGTGCCTCCGCTTCCATATTAGCAGCGGGGTTTTGGTAATGAAGGTTTTTGGCCAATGCGGCTTCCAGGTTCTCTATCGGTGTTCTGGTGGGATAGTTTATAACAGCTTCTCGGAATGGTACTGAATAATAGAGACATTGTAATATCGAGTTACAGTAACTATTCGCAAGCATTAGCGATCCAGTCACTTGGGGTCTATGTGATCACTTGAGGTAGGTAGACCGGCAGCCGGGCGCAAACAACTCACCATGTATTTCCGAACTAAACGAGAGAAGTCTATCAGCAAAGATTCTAAGAGCAAGATGTTTTAGACGCAGACTTACATTCTCCATCGCAAAGAACTTATCACTGCCATCTTCTCGGATCGAACCCATATCCTGGAGCATTTTCTCTAGCGGGGTCATCGTCGGCGCCTGGGGTTCTTTCTTGGTGGGAGGCGCCCCAACCGAAGGCGTGGGTCCCTGGGGACAAGACGGTTAACATTCGTCATTTGATAGTGGTGAAGACAAAGGCATTGGATGGATGAATCCTCGTCCGGCCCCGACCGTTGAGCGCCTCCAATGAACGGAACGAGACAACATGATGCTCGGGCATGGAACTAGAGCGATTGCACCACTGGGGAAGCATATACTGAACCAGCCAGGCACAGACGAGTGGGAGATGATGGGCCGGGAAGAATCCAGAAAGCCAGGCCGACCAGGATAAAGACTCACCACATCTCTCCGGAAACTCCTCAGAAAAGACCCCATGATTATCGCACAATCTCGTGAATCCTAATTCAGCCTCATCGGGCAACTGACGGTGGGAAACCGAAGCCGACACCCGGACCAGAAAAGAGAGCGGCGATGAGTAAGTTCGTCGGACCACGCGCGGATCGGGGAGTGTCAGCAGGCACGATCGAAGGACGGGAAGGCAAGCAGAAGTGATCCTCGAGGAGTCGCGTTATAGGATTCCGGTGGTGGTTGTCGACAGGAACCAGGTAGAAGATTTAGCAGCGCGCGGAACCGACCAGAGTTGTCGCAGGACTGGGGCCTGGATATGTGGATTGCGAGAGCGTGGAATGGGGCGGAAACGTGAACGGGCGGCGGATTCGAGAAAAGGTGGAGAAAGACCGCGGTCCGAGTCGGAGACGAGGGAACCGAGAATCGCGCAGGAGATTGGGATGAGAGATTGAAGGGTGGTAATTGGCGGCGTCAAGAAGGGCGAGAGAAATTGGGAGCAAAAGAGAGTGAGCGAGGGGAGAGAGTGAGAGAGTGGAAGAGAGAAATGAGAATTGGGGAGAGATGAGAAGGTTGAAGGTGGGCAAGACAGACAGGCAGGCTGGCAGGCAGGCAGTCAGTCAGTCAGTGAAGATGGCGGGAATCCCCAGGCTTGTCTGTCAGGAACCCTTTCCTTAGTCACAGCCTCGAAGCACCAACGAAGTATGTTATAGTTCGGTTCCCGTACAGAGTGGCCAACTTACTAGGTAGAGAGAAACTCTTTTGCCTGTTCGTATCGTACGTACGGTATGGACCTGGTATGGGTATCGTTCCATCTTGACTGTCCTACCCAATCAAGTACTGTACTGTGTACTGGCTGTATCTCACCCTGGCGGGCCTGAGCGATCATACTTTGGGACTCGAGGAGAAAATGAGGGGAAAAGAGGAGAGATTTCGATTAGATTTGCTACTACGTACAGTACATGAATTATGAATTGTGCTGATATTCTCAATTATCTCATCGATAATTATATCTTCTATCTTATATCTAATGCCTTTTGTGACTGATTCCATGACAAGACCTCAATGGACGGGGCAGGAAAAGCTGGGCCGCTGTCGGTGAACGTGGGAGAATCGGTTTTGGCGGCATCTGTCGGTTCAGTCGGTAAGTTATCTTCCCTTCCTCTTCCACTCCCACCTTAACTCCGCTCTTTCACCGATTGCTGCTGATTAACGCGCCAGAGGAAGGAACTAGAAATCTGACTAAAGTGACCCCCTTCCATCCGATCAGAAGGAGGAGAACAATCCCGATCGTTTCCCCTCATTCCAATGTTTTCTTGATTCCTGGTTTCTCACTCAAGGAGGGAGGAGGAGGGGAGAGAGGGGGAAAAGCCGGATTGCTACGTTGATGTGGTCCGGGACATTCGAATCTCTACGTCAGTCAGCTCAGGACCTGGTTTAAGCTCCTCCACCAGACAATGAAACATGGACGTGCGCGAGGCCCAATCTCGATTTTCAATGGCCACAGGCAAACATCTCTGGAGCACATCCACCCGGTGGCCGGTCGGACTGCTGGCAGCCCAGCACCCTCCGCCCAACAAGTGTCTCCTTGTTCGGTTAGACCAACTACACATATGTAATTGAATCACCGGGGAATTCCAGTCAGCAGCCCTGCGGCCTACGAAGGGCTACACAGGCTACAAACGTTTACCAACGGCTCGACGTTGTGTGACAGTCTCTTAAACCAGAACGTCGTGGTATGCACCACCATCAGGCCCATTGGGGCAGGTCGCAGAACAAAGCACACCAGAGAGCAACCAGAAAGTGAGGGTGACCTTCTAGAGCCGGGCGAAGCAACCCTTCGGATAATATAGCACGCATCATCAGGTGCAGCCAAAGGTTGCGGCCGGGGTTGCATCGACCTCGCCATCCCCAGATTATGATAGGTTGCCAGCCCATTGGCATGGCCTAGCTCGCCAATGAGCCATCGCAACCGCCCGAATGCTATCAAGTAGCGATCAAGATACAGTCCGGCCGAGCGACTGTCCTGCAGCTGCAAGTATGAGCACCCAAAGAAGATCGTTGGACTACCTTGCCACGCCCTTCTCCGGTTTGCTGCAGATGAACAAAAGGAGCGGGATCGGAATATTGACCACGAATGACAAGCCACGGGATTTTGCCCTAGGCAGCGGGACGAAATGCAGTGCGTGATTTTGGTTACCTCCCTGGTCGGGGCCTGTCCTAGCGGGCGTCCTTGGCGGGCGGCTTCAGTGCTGGTGGCCACTCTTAGCGGTCGTAATTAAGGAGTAACGAAGGTGAGTTTGACATCCCAGGGATAGACAGCTAAACATAGGAATGATAAGGGGGAGGGAGGCACGAAGGCAACCTGTTGGACGGAGGTCGAGTATTCCGGTTCAGAGTGTTTCAATCAGGTACAGTACACCTGAGAGCAGTGAACACTCTCGACACATGCAGGGTAATCGCACACCTTTCTACCCTATGGATGGAGGGTTGGTCTGGAAGACTTCCTACTCAGATACGGAGTGAGAATCAGAATCTCGAGACTCGATCTCCTCCCCGACCGCGGAAGCCGTTACCAACGTCATACCTTACGGTTCTGTGAATTGGTAAGGTAATGTAAGATGGTACACCAAAACCACGTGGAAACACCAGGATCATCAAAGGGCCAGCAGACCAATCGAGATCATTGCAGCTCCCCACCATTCCCCATCACCCCAGCATTTGAGATACTAGCGCCATACGCATGCTGAGGGGAAGACTCGTATAACATTAGCCGTCTCTCCTCCTGGGATCCAGATATACCGGTACGTATTCATGTACTCATGTACCAACAGACCAGCCACTCGTGTCTGTTACCGTTTTCGAAAAGTGTGCCCTGCCAGGATGGATAAATGCATGGGCATGCATGGCTGGTTGCATGCTGATGTCAAACTCAAATCAGGCTTCTATATCCGACTCGGGATAGCATAGCCACGACCCCACGAGTCTGGTCTGTGTTTCATCTTTGGGGCACTCTGGGGTTTCAGCTTGTTTTAACAGCGGTGTCACCGGTGTCAAACAAACCGGTAGGGAACTGCTGGACCGAATCGACCGATACTCTACAGGAAGAGAGATAGTAGTAGTCTATCATGATGGTCCTGATAAGCAGACCACTTATGGATAGGTTAAGTTAGAATGGATTAATCAGTCCAAGCAGAATCGTCCCAGTTGTTGACCCCCACTTGTGCTGGAGCAGCACTGAGCCAATCGGTGTGAATTCCCACGCAGGCCCCGCAAAAGTCTGACTGCTCTTACTCTTACCGTACAGGTACATACATGAATGTACCTGACTTCGGTTTCTGACTCCGTACAGACCGTCTGTCTGGCAGTGACTGGGTCACATCACCCCATGCACCTGCGCCCCTCTCCCCATCCCGCCAATGAAGCTTACTATGTGGATGGACCCCATTCTTTCCATTGCCCACAAAGGATGGGGGGGAGCACGAGACTCCCACTCCAATGGTTGAGTAGGGGAGTGATGCTGTCAGCCTGCGTCAGTGTCCGGAGTCGAAAAAAAAGCATTGGTGAGCGGTGGTTCTCATGTCCTCACCAATGGTAATTGAGTAAGCCACGGCCAAAATGATACGCGCTAACTAAGTAATGGAGAACCACACGACACGGCTACCTACTAGGAACTGTAGGCTCGTTGCTTATATTCGAATACTATTCCGATAAGATCCAATTTCTTGACTAAATTCTCGAACTAGATCTTCATTCTGAGTTGATGCTGCATAAGATAATTGACGAAGTATAAAATTTCCAGATTTCCCTCAGAAGCATAAACACAGTCGGCAACAAGAACAGAAACACTAAGCACGAAGTGCGCAGGATCGATGAATCGACTTCCCCCAAAGTCCAAGGGATTGGTTTCGACCACCGAATCAGTCGATGATCTCAACCACCCCGACGATATCTGGATGATATTCCTTCAAAGCCGGAGCGTCTCTCCGCACTTTCATCCCTCTCATCAGCCATGGGTCCATGAACAGATCCAAGATCGTCGGACGGACTTTGGGATCCCACTGCAGTGCTCGATGCAGCCACCGCAGGAAGCCCTTCAGGTCCTCGCAATCGATATTAGGCCGCGGCTTGTTCGAGACTTCGGTCCGTGATAGGGACCAGGTCTGTCCAGTTCCCGTTGGCATCCCAGAGAAGATGACTATAGGTTCCCTGACGGGTGGACTCGCGAGGGGGGTGCCCGAGAAGAGCGACCAACTCCGCGATGTGGGCGCCATCGTCCCAATGACCGTCCTTCCTGTGATTCGTGATCAATGGGCGAGTACTGATAGTGTCCCAAGCCTATTTCCCCGGAGAAACCCGTATCAGTAGATTGGATCCTCAAATCTCATAGAGTCCGCGAAGTGGAGCCGGGAAAGCGTAGTATTGGAAGACTTACCAACATCCCAGCCCCCCAGCTGTCAACTTTGTAGTCCCAGCTCGGAAAGCCCAGGATAACCTCAGGGGCACGGTGGAAGTCCGGCATGATCGTCCCGCAATTGTGCTTGTCGCCGAATCGTGTTATTCCGAAAACGCACAGTACGGGGGAGTCCCCTTCATGTAGGGAATCATTTTGTGGTATAGATGGTTCGATTTTTGAGGACTTTCCGTGGCAACGGGCATTTGATCACATTTTCCTCGTACTTAGACATTCTGGCCGGAGAAGCCGCCGGCAGAAGTAGGTTTTCCATCTGAAGATCTAGATGATGAAAGTCAGTGCCGGTCACCCCCTGGGTTTAGAAGTCACTGAGACCGTTAGAAGAAGGGAGGCAAAACATTACCAGTATGGATCAGATGGGCTCCCTGGTGCATTTTTATTTACAAGACTCTCCGAATCAGTGGCTTAGCTTGATCAAGTCTTGGAATGGGATCTGTGACACCAAGGCTGCGTCCGATTTCATCTAGCTCGAGCAGACTCATCCCGAGGAGTTCATAGACTAGACATGCGTGACGACCGCTGGGACCGTGAAGGCAGAAATGATCGAGGAGTTTGCGGATGTCCGTTTGGCCAGGGTGGTCGGTCTCTATGGATTGTATGCGATTGTAGACACCGATCTCCAGTCTATAGACTTTAAGGACGACGTGAGTCAACTCGCTTGTTTCAAGGCAACTTTAGTAACAAGACCTAGCTCTTGGTTTGCTGCTTTGTATTCAGACTTGCACGAGATCGCGAGCCAGCCAGACGGTCGAGGAACCACCGTAGCTGATCTTAGAGATCACTTGATATCTGTCGTTCATGATCTCCCCTTGTTCCACTAGGTAGCATGACTCTGGGATATGGCTTGGTAAAGTTTCTTCTTCGATCTTGGTGGATGCGTCGATCAGTTTACAGCCAGAAGTTGGAAAGGTCCTAGGCTCGGATGTCCATCGCATGGTGGGCATGTCTGGATTGATCGCGTCAAGCTCCTGTGTAGCAAGGCGAGACGCGTATATTGACATGCTCTTGTTGAATCATTCTGCCTCCTGCAAGATCTATGCCCTATAGATCTGCCCTAATTTCCGGATTGAGTGAAGAACGGAGAAATTGAGGGCCGAGAAACGGCCGGGTCGAGCCGCGGGAAGGAGGATTGAAGGAGGCGACTTTCTTTCCCGGTCATTCATGGATGGGAGTCAATCAACAACTTTGAGAACAACTTTCTTCGTTCATTTGAATGCCCTCTCCACTGCGACCCGTGTCATTGCACTGCTCTCGACGAGCAATTGGCTTAACACGGAGACTAACTCACCAGAGTGGTTGTAGTATTCGCAGCAACAGCAGCAGCATCAGCAGCAACAGCAACAGCGGCCGCCCACCAGTTGTCCGCCCAATCAGTCGAGCCCCCACCATCCCCCACCATTCTTCATCCTGTTCTTCTTCCTCCTCTTTCTCTTCTCTGACTCCTCCGGCCTTCCCCTCTTCCACTTCTTCTTTCACCCCCTCATCCTCCTCCATATCCCCCTTCTCAGACAGCACAATGCCTAAGGACAAGGAATCCAAGGTCTCTTTCAACCTGAAGACCCCCAAGGGTACGAAGGACTGGTCCGGGTCCGACGCCCTCCTCCGCGACCGCATCTTCTCCACCATCGCCGACGTCTTCAAGCGCCACGGCGGCACCGCCCTCGACACCCCCGTTTTCGAACTTCGCGAGATCCTGGCCGGCAAGTATGGCGAGGACTCGAAGCTCATTTACGACCTGCAGGACCAGGGTGGGGAGATCTGCTCGCTCCGCTACGACCTGACCGTGCCCTTCGCCCGCTGGCTGGCCATGAACCCGGACGTGCGCAGCATGAAGCGCTACCACATCGCCAAGGTGTACCGGCGCGACCAGCCCGCCGTCAGCAAGGGCCGCATGCGCGAGTTCTACCAGTGTGACTTCGACATCGCCGGCACCTTCGACCCCATGGTGCCCGACGCGGAGATCCTGCGCATCGTCACCGAGGTCTTCGAGGAGCTGGGCTGGAAGGGCCGCTACAACATCAAGATCAACCACCGCAAGATCCTCGACGGCCTCTTTGAGGTCTGCGGCGTCCCCGCCGACAAAATCCGCCCCATCTCGAGCGCCGTCGACAAGCTGGACAAGATGCCGTGGGAGGACGTGCGCAAGGAGATGGTCGACGAGAAGGGGCTGGACGGCGCCGTCGCCGACCAGATCTGGTCCTACGCCCAGAAGAAGGGCGGCCGCGAGCTGCTGGACGGCCTCCTCGCGGACGAGACCCTGACGGCCAACGCCAACGCCAAGGCCGGTCTCGACGACATGGCGCTGCTGATGGACTACCTCGAGGCCTTTGGCGTGCTGGACCGCATCTCCTTCGACCTGAGTCTCGCCCGTGGGCTGGACTACTACACCGGCGTGATCTACGAGGTCGTCACCGAGGGCTCCGCCCCCGCCGTGCAGAAGGGCTCCGCGGAGGCCCAGGCCGTGCAGAAGAAGGCCAAGAAGGACAAGTCCAAGACCCTGGAGGACGACGACCGGTCCAACGACCCGACGCTGGGCGTGGGCAGTGTCGCCGCCGGTGGCCGCTACGACAACCTCGTGGGCATGTTCCTGCCCAAGGCCCAGATCCCCTGCGTGGGTGTCTCCTTCGGTGTCGACCGCATCTTCTCCATCACCAAGGCGCGCATCGAGCGTGAGAAGAGCGCCGAGGCCCTCCGCAGCAGCGAAGTCGACGCCTACGTCATGGCCTTCGGCGGTAAGGGCTTCACCGGCATGCTAAAGGAGCGCATGACCGTGTGTCAGTCGCTGTGGAACGCAGGTGTCAAGGTATATCGCTCCCCTTACCCTTGGAATTTTCCTCTTCATTCTCCCACTAATCTGAAAACCATGCAGGCCGAATTCTCCTACAAGGTCAAGCCCAAGCTCCCCCAACAATTCAAGGCCGCCGAACAAGTCGGCGTCCCCTTCGCCGTCATCCTCGGCGAGGACGAGCTCGCCGCCGGCAAGGTCCGCATCAAGGAGATGGGCCTCGAGGACGGCCACCCCGAGAAGGAGGGCGTGCTGGTCGACCTGGCCGCCCTGCCGGCCGAGATCAAGACCCGCGTCGCCAACAAGCGCCGCGGCCAAGACGTGCAGGTAATCACGGAGCAGTTGGAGGCTACCAAGGTAGAGGCTTGATTCATTTCAACAAAACAAAAGTTACACAAAGGAAGCGGGGCAAAATACAATGTGTGCATATTAGATACACGCGCCAAAAGAAAATTTCAATAAGAGGGGGGAAATATTGGAAAGAATACCCAGTTTTTTTTAGATTGCAGTCGAATTGAGAGCGTGGAAGCGTTTCAAAGACTTTGTTTGGAGTTCGGTTTAGAGTGGTGTAATGCTGTGCTGGGGTGCCAGTGTACCTTGATTTTCTACTTGCTTTGTGTGAAAGCTTTGTAAGGGGAAGAGTGCAGGACAGCTACAGTGCAACTACTTTAGATGCTGCCAACCATGCGACATCCTTAGTTCCATAATCACGACCAGATATGTAGTAGCCAAAAGAAGGTAATATAGTTATACACGGGAAGAGATAAACATAGGGCTGAACTACCTCTCCATCCAGGCATGAATCACTGCGCCCCCCGCATCAACAGCCCCTTCACGAACGGCACCGCATCAATGACATCCAGCCCGAAGCTGCGCGCCCACGCCACCGGCCCGTTGCCGGGGACGTTGTACAGCTTGTGCAGGACGTCGCAGGCGCCGCCGATCTTGGCGTTGGTCGCGAAGCGCTCCCCGGCATAGCGCTCCAGGGTCAGCAGGTCGCCGACGTCCATGCCGTGGGTGGCGGCGTACTCGACCGTCTGGGCCAGCGCGGCCACGTCGCCGAGGCCCAGGTTCAGGCCCTGGCCGGCGAGCGGGTGGATGACGTGCGCGGCGTCGCCGACCAGGGCGACGCGCGGCGAGATGTAGGTCGAGGCGTGGCGGAAGCGCAGCGGGAAGGAGGCGACGCTGCCCTCTTGCACGCCGGTGACGAGTGGCGGCAGCTGGCTGGGCTTGCGGGGCTGCGGCGTGTGTTGCAGGCGCCAGGTGAGTTCGTCTTCGTGCGGGTCGACGGCGGAGGAGGAGGAAGAGGAGGAGTCGGTGGATGTGGGAGAGGAGGCGGAGGGGCGTTCCATGCGAAGCATGTAGGTTAGATCGGTCATGGAGAGGCGGAAGGCGGCGTTGACCGTCGCGATGAAGGCGCGCGGGGGCAGGGATTTGAGGTAGGCGGCGTGGGCGACGGTGGTCGACCAGACGAGGCTGGCCGTGTTGTTGGGGAGGGGCAGGAGGGCGATGGGACCGCCGAGCGCGGGGAGGAAGCGCTGGAAGGCAGTCTTGATGTTGGGGGTGCTGTGCACCGGGTCCAGGTCGGACAGGGAGAGCGTCGCGACGACGCCGTGTCGGTCGTAGTCCCAGCCTGAGGTGGAGATATCGGCGAAGCGCCGGACGGGGCTGTTGATGCCGTCGGCGCCAACGAGGAGGCGGGCGGCGATCTGCTTGGGCGGTTGTGCGGAGGAGGAGGTCGTCGGGGCGAGGGAGAGGACGGGCCAGGCGGAGAGGTCGGGGCCGTCGGGGATGTCGGAGCCGTTGGCGATGGAGGAGACAGTGGTATTAGAGAAGATCGAGAGGTCCTCGTCTCCAGACTCGGCGATGCGCGAGAGGAGGGCGCGCACTAGGTTGGAGTTCTCGGTCATGGTTGCGACGGTGCGCAGGTCCTCGAACGGCGAGGTCTCCATGGACCAGTCGAAGGTGATGCGCGAGCCGGTTTCACCATCCCAGACCTGCATTTCTTGGTAGGGCTGGACACGCGCCGTGTCGACATGGTCCCAGACGCCGATTTTCTGGAGGAAGGAAACGGAGGAGGGTGTGAGACTGCTGACGCGGTTGGAGTAGTGCTGCGCATCGAGGGACCATGAGCGGGCTTTCTGCAGGTCCTGGGTCTCCACGAGGGCGACCTTGAGCTTGGAGGTAGCGGGGGTAGCTCCTAGTCTTTGTTAGGTCATGTCCATGGGATATAGGAAGTTTGAGACTGCATACGTAGAGCTGCGAGCAGGCCTAGACCTGCAGGACCACCGCCGACGCAAACGACATCGTAGATCTCGGGCGATGCGCTGCTCGGGGTGGAGGCGGATGCGAACCGGCGGCGAGCGGAGAGACGACCCAATTGACAAGATGGGCAGACGTAGGGCCGTGTGGCCGTTCGTACAAGAGCGCGCATGGTGACTTGAAGTATTCAAACAAAAGACGTCGCGGTCATCAACCGGGAATCATCCGGATGGAATCGAAGTATCGGGTGGATGTTGGCTGATTGATGGCTTGCAAACCAGACAAACCAGATAAACGGCCGCTCACCTACACTCGACCACTCGACCACTCGACCGCCTCTACCACCGCCTTGGGGCGGCAGAATTCTAGCAACCTCGCGAGTCGAAATGCCAAAACGCCAGGAACAGCCCGAAAAAAAAGTGGGGCCAGACTGGTCAATTGAGGCGGTGGCAGAAACCAGCGGGCGCCATCTCCGTCACCCTCGGACTTCGTTCCTGAATTAGCATGAGTAGATGGAGTATACGGACTATCCTCTTCCTTATGTCTGTCTGTATACAAGAAGATGGGATCGGCTTCTCTCTCGGAAGACCTCGCAAGGCCTTGCCTCTCCAACCAACACTGACTTCACTGTCTTCTCCGCACAATATGCATCCGCAACCTCCAAACCTCAATCCCCAGCACCAAACCCCGAGAAATGAAGAAATGAAAACATTCCCTGCCGATCAAATATGACTCAGTGGCAAACCATAATCGCCCAAAAATTCCCTTTCTTTGTGCATGAATAACTCAACTCACCTACCTATACTGCGTAATTTGAAACAAACCTTTCACGCCCAGCATACCAATCCCAGCCAGTACTCATGTACCATACGCGTTCACAGCCCCCCTAATGCACTCACTCCGCCACAATCCCGTCAGACATGCAATGCAGACCTGAAGGAGTCGATAAGTTAGTAGACCAGAAAACTGATCAAAATCAAATAAAAGAAATCTGGCCCCTTTCCTTGGGAGCTCTGGAAATACTGTCGCACGGTTCATCCCATCCATACCTACAAGTACATGTTGCCAATATTCGCAAGAGACTGAGAACCTGAATAGAACCGGCTCAACCCTGACCGCCAGCCTACCTAATATAACAAACTATGGCATCCAACGCCCCATCTACACCGTCCCCTACATCCACAACAACAAGAACAACAACAACAACATCACCACAAACATCACCCCCCAAGTCCCAACCCCAACCCCTCCACCTAAGCGCCAACTTCGCCTCCCCGCAATCCCACCAAATCGACTACGACCATGAAGTCTACCTGCGCCTGATCGCCGGCGAGAACCCGAAGGACAGCACACAAATCACGAAGACCCCGAATCAGATCTATCGCGAGGTGGGTCTCACCCCCTTTCCGTCTGGGTCATGTTCAAAGCGGAAAAGGCAGCTCCAAGACTAATCTCCGGGGCATGCACGGCAACTATAGAAGCTCGTTCGGAGGCAAACGACTCGCGCCTTGGATTTGGCGGTTCTGGATCCGTCGGTGGGGCAGCAGAATCCGAGTCCGGTGGATTTGGAGTGGGCGGAGAGTCAGAGGGTGAGGGATCGGTTGGTGGGGAGTTAGGGTTGGGGGTTGTATAGATCTGGGGAGAGGGAGATGAATCCGGGGGAAAGAGTATACATAATGAGACGTCGTGATTGTTTTTCATCAGCCTAGCTCGTTTTGTCTCTCCTCTTCACCCCCCTTCTGCTGTATGGAATGAAAATCCCTTGGTTGACAGAGGAAGAGGTATAAGCAGGCACGGCAGGCACGGCAGGCACGGCAAAGCAACAGGCTAGTCCGATAGAACAATAGAGAGTATACCTAGAGGGAGTTGAACGCACAACATGATCATAAAACACAACGCACACAAAGCTACCGACTTTGGCCGGTCCCGGCTTCTCCCGTGTTCTCATCCAGATCACCCTCCATCTCGGCAACGAAGCGCTCCCAGGTATTCAGCACGCCCTGGTAAAAGTCGATGTGCTTCTCCGCCATAGCCCCCAGGGTGTCTTTGAACTCCACCGCCTTGATCCGCTCGAAGTCGGCCACCTCGCGCACCACCTCCTCGTCGAACATCTCCGACGTCGTCTTGGCCGATTCCACCTCCCGTGTCAACTCGTCGATCCGGAGCTCCAGTTTCCGCACCCGTTCGCGCCGCGACTGCTCGTGGTCAACTCCCCGCATGTCCTCCATCTTGGATCGGATGAACGATGCGGGCGACGAGGTCAGCGGATTCGAAGCATAGTACGACGACGGGTTCGAGGCCAACGAGTCCCGCTCAGCCACGGCTTTGTTCCGATAATCCACCAGGGCCTCGAAGTCCAGTTGCTTCTGCTCGCGCGTCTTAAGCAAGGACTTGAGCGACACAATGTACGCCTCCATATCCCGCAACGAGCCCAAGTAATTCTGATCGGTGTGGTCCTTGAGCGTCTTCAGGCCGCGGCCGGTCTCCTCCACCGAGGCCGCGAACACCTGCAACGGCACCTCCACCTCCGGCTCCAGTGGCGTCAGCTTCCGGAAATGCGTCGCCAAGTCATTGTAGTCCGCTTCGAGGTCCGACTCCCGTCGCGCGACCCGAGCCACGATCTTCTCCACGTGATTCAAGTCCTCGTCCAGCTTATCGGCCTTCTCCCGGACCTCGATGAATCGCCGATCCGGCTTGTGCACCTTGGTGAACGCATTGACGAACGTGTCAGTGAAGTTGTCGAACAGGCCCGGCACCCCACTCCCGTCGGACGTGCTGGTCGAGTTGCGAGACGAGCGCAGCCGCATGTGAGCGTTCCAGTCGGGCGACTCCAGGAAGATCGCCAGCAACGGCGCCCGACGTAACACCGGGTGCAACGTCAGACGCTTCAGGAATCGATGTAGAGACCACGCGCGGCGTGTGGTGAACTCCGGCCCAAACCGATCGCCTCGGACATACTCCATCTTATGCTTATCCGGCAGCGGCGGGACCGCGCACGCGGGATACTCGCGGTACAGCGTCTTGTAGAGGAAGTAGAAGTCGGTGAATCGTCGTCGTACGGTGAACTCGGATTTTTGAAAGGACTTGAAGTCGGTCTGTGACAAGCAGGTAGATTAGAACTCGAGTCCATCCTGTCCCTAGCATCCTCCTCCCTTTCCCCTCCTCCCCCGGGCGGCTAGGCAGCCGTGCTGGCGGCGACAGCGACACCGCGTGTGAAGGGACCACCCACCTGTGTCGTGACCAAGTAGGATATGTATGCATCTTTCGTGCCGTCATTCTCCTTCAGAGGCGAGTCGACCCGGCACTCGAGCACGCCGTCTCCGATCCCAGCGAGGTCTACGGCATCGGCCATTGGTCCGGCTTGGGTGTTCTCTTGGGCGGAGCTCATTCGTCGCTTGCCATTGACATCATGACCGTATCCATGCGGCTCTTCTTCTGCGTCCGTTCCGGAGGTTGTAGGTCGTGAGACATCACTGTCGGGTTCGTGGCGCCACGAGACGCTGTCGAAGTCGTCGTGGTGATCCATCGAGCGAGGGGTTCGGCTGCCGTCGAGAGCCGGCGGGGGATTTATCTGCGCTGTGTCGGAACTACGTGCCTGATTGGGAAGTTGAAGCCTGACAAAGGGCGTGCCGGAATCACAACATGGGAAGAATAAGTGATGAAGTGGGGTGGATTGTTGTAATGCGGAGAAGAATAGCTTCAGGTCGCAGGATGTGGAGGTGAGGTTCCGTTGAGGGTCGGGGGGTCGGGGGGGAAGCAGCTGCCGTCATTGCCAAGATCCCTCCCGAACTGAGACGAAAGCGACTAGACTGTGGACTCGAAAATAGTTACTATGTATGTAGAAAGTGCAAAGTAATGTACGAATCGCTCTCAACTCATCGCTAATTCTTACCATCCTCATTGTTATTACAAGGTGTTAGCTATCCTTGCTATATACACAGCTTTTCTCTTTTCGCTTTCATGCACTTGAAAAAGAAGACACCTTCTCAGCAATCCAAAGGGAATCAAAAGAGAGTAATAATGCTCATAATGCCATAGATCAAGCAACATGAAATAAGTAAAGACCCAAACAATCAGAAAGTCTATTCGTCCGCTGTTCTCGGATGGTGTCCTCCAGTTGCACCATCACGGTCATGTTCCTCGCTGATGCCCCGGTCCCTGTACGGTTCTTCATCCTCGTCGCTGAAGAGGGGCTCTTCGTCGCTCTCCCCAGCAAAGGCGTTGTATAACTCACCACCGCGGCGGCGAGTGCGCGCCGACCGTCCGTTCATCGCTTGCAGCTCATCCTCGTCCTCAACCATCTCAAAGTCATAGTCGTCCCGGCTGTCGTTGCGGAGGCGTTTGCGGCGCTGGACATGGAAGTAGACGCCTAATCCGATGCAGAAGACGATAATCGACCCGATCGCGGCATAGATCCAGGCTTGGGTTCGCTTCGATGCGCCAAATGTTGGGAAGAAGGATGGCAGGAAGCTGTCGGAAGCGGCTGAGGGCGAAGCAGCAACGCCAGTCTCGGTAGGGGAGACCAACTTGTCCTCGGTTCCAGTCGGCACCGCCGTTGTAGTGGGCTTGACGTTCACCGGACGATCAACGACATCGGTAGGCTTCGTGGGAGGCTGCGTCTTGGCGGGGCCAGGGTCAATGCTGGTCGTGGCCACACTGGTGTCCTCGTATTCGTGGTCGTCATCGTGTTCGGTGGGCATGGGGTGCAAGGGCTGGTTGGTGCCATCGATAGCCTCTCCCCAGAGATTAAGCCGCCAGTCGATGAATTGACCGCTGTGCTCATTGACAAGAGTATCCTTGACGATCACGGTCCATTTGCCGACACCAGACTCGCCCCTAGGAATAGATTAGCACAAGCCAACAAGGGAGGAAGAGACGGGTGACTTACCAGTGCGCAACGCTCATAAAAGTCCAGTCCACATAGCCCTCCCGCTCATTATCGGGTTCTCTGGCCGTACTGAGGTGGCTGACCAGCCCTTCCGGGCTGCGCAATTCGACGCTCAAGTCTCCACGGCGTGTATGGTTCACATTCATCGTTACAGTCACATGCTCCAGGCGCTCGAGGTTGGCTTCATCCATCATTGCTCGAGTAACCTCGTACGAGCTGGCCAGTCCTTGGTCGCCCTGTGGGACCTCATGGTGTACTCGCAGCCATGGGGAGTGGAACCATGCTTGGGGTTTCACCAGGTCCCAAGTCTTCGCTTTTTGCACCAGCGTGTAGGCGTCGACCCTGCCGAATCCCCAATCGTGACTGAACTTCCTGCCGTTCTTTGTATCCTGCCAGCTCCCATCATTCTCGTGGACAGGTACTGCTGACTCCACCATCAGGTATTGGGCATCGCGCCAGGTAAGCTCGGGTCTCACGCTGAGCGCGAGAGCCAATGTACCTGCAGCCAGCGGACCGGCGGCAGAAGTACCTCCATGCGACGAGTAGCACTTGTCAGTACCCACATCGGTAGTATGAATTGCGTCGTTTGAGCCACTACTGTATGCGACAACCAGCTGAGCTGAGCAAGATTCGGAGTAGCTAGGGTGTTTGTTCTCACGATCGATTGCACCGACTGTGATGCTGTAGATGCTGTTGGTATACCCATCAAAGTTGCAGTTGTCGTCATAATTTGCCCCATTGCCGGCCGCGAAGACAAAGATCGAACCTCGCCCCCCGCGACCGTTCTGAATGCCATTGACCATAGCGCGCTTGATCAAGACACCGGGCGCCTCCATCGTGGCGCCATCGTCGAACGGACCCCACGAGCACGAGTAGATATCATTGTCTTGATAGGCATAGTTGATGGCTGCTGCCTCGTCGGTGTCGTCGATTGGTTCGGACAGAATTCGGATGCCTGAAATGCGACTATCGTAGGCGACACCCACGCCGCAAACATCGTTTCTTGCCGCAGCAATCTCACCCGCGCATCGGGTGCCGTGATGGTCGTCGCTGAGACGCGGCCTCGGTTCAGGACCCTTGTCGTTGTAGTCGTACGAGCCCTCGGCGAAATAGTTGGGTTTGAGATCATTGCTGTACATATCTAACCCATCATCGACCACTGCAGTAGTGACGCCTTCTCCGGTAATACCCTCCAACCAAAGCCCGGTTACATTCAGATCATTCCCAACCTGGATAGTATTGTAGAGATGCCATTGCCCGTTGAAGATGGGGTCTGCGATCCCCAGGGAAGTTATAATCTCCTGTTGAGCCTGAGCGGCTACCGGGTCCTCTTTGGGGGCAGCGGGCGACCGGTGGACATTCACTGGCTGGGGAATTCGTTTCTGGAATCTCTTCTTCGGGGCCTGCTTTTCGGACCAGAGAATGCCATCGAGCCCCTCCTCCCTCTTGCTCAAGGCTGGGAGGCCAGCAACCGAATCGCCGGAGCGTCGTCGCAAACTCCTCCGATGCCGTAGCTGATCCAACAGGGTGGTGACTTCATGACTGCTATCTCTGGGGATGGAGAAGGTATGGTGTTGCGGCAGTTCTCCGATAGGGCCTTCATGGCGAGCTCCCAGTCGCTGTGCGATGTCGGCTGGGGAGGCGGAGTCGTCTAGATGCAAGGCGAAATAATCGCGTGTCTCGTAGGATCGGTGAGGGTGGAGGGAGGCCGAGGCAGCGGCAGAGGCACAGAGGAAGCCGAGGGCCACTGCGGCACCACCAGAAAGACGCATGGCGGGAGCGCAGTCGGTGGGATAGAACGTCTACTCAATGAGAGTTGAAAAGAGATTAGGCCAGGTAATATAGTGATTGCGGCATAGACACCGAAGTTGTCTCGCAACCGGGCAGCGATCGACCAGGGGAGTCCGCGAGACCGAGGTTAGGTGGCAACGATGGAAGAGGAGGTGTTTTGAAGGGTGGAATGAGTGTGAGAGGTGTTGATTGATAGGTAGTCAATTAGACCCGACCCCAAAATTCTGGGGGGATGAATTAAAGGAACGTGTTCTCAATAAGTTAGCAATTGGTTTAGCGGTAGGGGTTAAGTTACGCCTCGGGGCGGCAAAGCATAGACTAAGATAGCAGCAAGTAAGTTAGCGACCGACTCCGTGGCTGGAGACAAAGACGGGAGTGAGTCTGCGACACCCGTGCTCCTTTCTTTGAGCCTTTGAGCCATCCTGCTCTCTAACCTGCCTGGGCTTAGAGTCAGCCCAGTGGGTTCTTGGCACCTGGGCCTGACGTGGGCACCTCAAGCTGAGTCAGTCTTCGGTCTTCCATACGTGAGTATCAAAGCACGAGGAAATCATTAGTAGTTATTGCTCGGATATAGGCTCATTTGACATTCATTGAAACTATAGTTCATTCACCGAGTCTTGAAGGATTTGTCCACTGGGATGCATGTCGTCGACCTCGAATACACCACATACTCCGTACACGCTGCGGAGTTCACTGCATGTTATTCGTCAGCCGCTCCAAACTTGCGTGATCGACTGGGCCGAATGAAACTGGTCATCTTGGCGAAACATGACGGTCAATAGGGGTAAACACCCGGTCACAACTGATGACAGACCGGGGTTGACTGGTGAGATAATGACTATGTCAGTGGTAAATACGACGCAACATCAGATGCTATGAAAGCTGGCTGAGATGTCAACAAAAACATGTAGCCATAAAGAGGGCAAAGCAAACCAAAAAAGAAGATGTGGACTTGCTCACACTCGGACTCGAACCGAGGATCTCAGCATTACTAGTGCTGCGCTTTACCATCTAAGCCATGAGAGCAGTGTTGCTTTATGGCCTCAATAGGATGCTTTGCATTCCTAAGCGCATTGACCATAGATCGTTTCGAATCATCGTGGGCGACGACAAGGTATGCGACAAGCCAGGACCATCCAACCCAGGCAAGGGCATACAACCTGCACTACTACCTACGACTCGGGGTACTGAAGCATACTGGACCCTTTCCAGCTATTCACCTATAGTTCGAGTGAGCTCGGAGTCTCAGCCCGTGCCTCGTCCTCAGACCAAACAATTCGGATTGTTGGACAGTGATCTTGTGATCAACACATGCAAGTGAGTCTCCGTCCAGCAGTCCTGATATAATTGCTACTATACTGGGACGTCTGAGGACAGTGGATGCATAAAGCCAGTGGTTGCCCTGCAAGGTAAGAATTGGGAGTGTACGGAAATCGTTTTACGCCGTGCGGCATTTGTCTTGCAAGGATATCTATCGATTGCATGTACATACTAAATCAAATGAGACTGAAAGGGTAAAATATTGGTGTAACTTTCCCAATTCCTTCAGCAGGGGCAGCAGTTAACATGCGAGACAAAGAAGGGGCACAAAAAATGAACGACACCTGTGAGATTCGAACTCACGCGGGCGAACCCACTGGCTTAGCAGGCCAGCACCTTAACCACTCGGTCAAAGTGTC